>NC_041331.1:29273539-29571039 GCF_004354835.1 Perca flavescens | reverse complement strand
TCTAGAGGCATGTAGCAGAGTCTCCATGCTCCTATAAAAGCTGCCAGCGCCAGATGCTGCTATTGACAATGTGCATATGTTAACCGCTTTATAGGCCACATGCCTCACATATTTCACTGGCTTTTAAGGTAGAGAGATCTCTCATTCTCGCTCACTTAATCTGTCTCTCCCTTTTGCCACATCTATCTTCTTTTTTCTCCCACTTTAGCTTTTCTTCCATCTTTTTTTCCCATTCACTCTATCTCTCTCTGCCTTTCTTTGCTGCTACTCTTTCTCACATTCCCCCGTCTTTTTGTCTTTCTTTTATTTCCTACAGTAGTTATTAACTTATTCACCTCTTTCTCTTTTATTTTCCTCTTTTCTAATTCTCTGTCCTACATTGCTTTACTTACTTATACTTCATTTAATTCCGATCTCTTTTTTTCTTCCGGACATTATTTCTCACTCCCTCCACCCCTTCCTCTGTCTATCTCTCTCCACCCCTGTGTCTTTCTCTCTTTGCACCACTCCCTCTCTCTCTCCACTGAGAAGTGCTGTGATTTGCAGGAGGATTTAGCTTGTGTCTAGGTGTCTAGGGGCTTATTAATCCTATTTTACTGTGGATGAAAAACACGTTGGCTCCCAGACATGAAAACAGTGAATACATGCATTCTGGTTGTTGTTCAGACAGTTCATCCTTGGTGCCACGCTACATTGATTTGTCAGGGTTTTCATTTGATTCAGTTTGAATTGAAGCTTTTTTTATCCTCTTGCTGCTGCATTGAAGTGGGTTACCAGTTAATCTCTTTACATATGCTTGCATATGTGAAGGCATACAATCCTGAACAGAACATTAAAAAAAAAAAAAACTTCAGACTCAACACATGAAGAAATATAGCCTCCTATGTTGTACAATTACAAAAATATGTTCACACACACACACAGAGAGAAACATCACTCTTATAGCTGCTTTAAAGCTCACAGTCATAAACAAACAAACAAACAGACAGTCCTGGAGCCTAGTGCTCCCTGACTACCATGTCATCGCACGCCAGGGCCTTTTGAAACAACAGTGTGTCTCTTATCAATTAGTAAATGGTGTTCCCACTGTATCACACACACACAAATACAAACTGCCCTGTGTTTGCCAGGGTGTTGGGCTGGGTCCCACTGCCTAAAGCTACTGGCAGACTCACTCTGCCTGTGTGTGTTTGTGTGTGTTATGAAATGGTGCATGTGTGACATAAACACTCAATCTGGACGCTTTGAATTCACCCATAAGGGACGGTCGTGTGGCTGCCAGTCTCACTCTGTCTGTCTCTGCCACTTCTCTGGTGTCTACTTACTTTACCATGGCAGAGCCTGTATGTTGAAATGTTGATATCACAAATCCCATGTCATGTCATCTTAGCTCGCCATTGTTTTAGTGTTCCTTTTTAATGAGTAATGTACTGGTTTTTATTCATGCAGGATTTGTTTGTGTAACTAACTCACTCTCTTCTCTTGCTATGGCATGCTTGTCACTTTACTGTTTCCCTTTCCATCTTTGCTCTTTTTTCTTTCTCCTTTTAACTCTTGCCCAATCATTCCTTTGTTTTTCCTGTTTTCTCTCCCATATATCCTTCTCTCTACAACTACCTCCCTCTTATCCCTTTCGCCTACTTTCTCCTTTCCTTTTTTCTGCACTCACACTCATTCAATCTATCTATATATCATACCTTGGTCTCTCTTTCTCTCTCAGGGTTCAGTCCTAGAAGCAACAGTCTATGGTCTTGAACCATACAGTCAGTATAGTGTACAAATGGAAGCAGTGAACGAGGCTGGTAGGTTGATTATCATCAGTACCTCATTTAAAATATCATCTTTTATTAGGAATAAATAATATCAGCACCAAGCCTTGAGCCACTCCATTGAGCATATATGTTTTGCAACCCTTCAGGTAGTGTGTCAAGTCCATGGGTAGCCATTAGGACCCTGGAGGCTTCTCCGGCTGGCCTGGCTAACTTCACAGTGGAGCAGAGAGAGCAAGGCAGGGCATTACTGCTTAGCTGGGATCAGCCAAGTGCTCCAAATGGAATCATCACGGTACATTCAATACACACCACACGACGCGGGGCATGGTGCTCCTCAGATATAATCAGTCTCACATAGTAGAAGACACAGTAGAAACATCAGATGGATACCAATATTACAGCATATATAGATACACATACACATACGAAAACCCACAGCTACACTTATAAGTTACCATCTTATATGACACAGAATTTACCCATGTAATATTGTATATTCACATATACATGGACAAACTTTACATATATTCTGATACACACTAAATGCGCAGCAATAGGCCTACGCCTTCACAATTACTACATGCTTACAGTATGAAATTATTTCTCTACTTTTTTGAGGTCTCATCCCTCCTCTGTCCTAATTTATCCCAACTAAAATATGTCTTCTCTTCCTCTCCTCCTCTCCCACTGCACTGCATACTTTTCTTTCCTTTTGCCTGCTTTCTGTCTCTTCCTTTCTAGATGTACAACTTGTACAGTGAGGGAAACCTGGAATTCAGCGGACTGTCACGCAACTTCCTGTTTCGTCGTTTGGAGCCATGGACCATGTATACTTTGACCCTTGAAGCTTGCACCTTAGCAGGCTGCACACGCACCCTGCCTCAGCATGTCACCACAGCAGCAGCTCCACCGGCTTCCCAGCCCCCTCCCAGGCCTCTCTTCGTTGGCCCAGACCATGTGTCCCTTACTTGGGGCCCTCCCTCCCAGCCCAACGGGCCAATTGGAGAGTATTTCTTACTTGGAAGGAGTCTGGAGGAAGTGGAGAGGGAAAGAAGTAATGGAGACGATATTGAAAGGGGAAAGGTTGGTGAAACTAAAGACACATCTCTGGCAGTTATTTTGAAGTAAATCTGACCATTTGCTAGTTAGCCTGATATAATACCCAGGTATCACCAATATCCATACACCGTACAAGTCACCAACCTTAACTCATCCAACAGGTACTGTTTAGAGAATCATCCCCACAACCTGCTGACACCGTCTCATATAGAGTGACTGGTCTGCGTCCCTGGACACAGTACGAGTTCAGTGTCCGGACTCACAACCCCGCTGGACACACCCACAGCCCCTGGGTAACTGTGACAACCAGACAGGCCCCTCCTCGTGGTCTAGCTCCCCCAACAGTGAGTCACCTCCAAGGCCAGCCCGGTGAGGTGTTGGTGTCCTGGACTCCTCCTTTGGAGCCCAATGGGATACTTCAGTCCTACAGGATACTGAGAAACAATGTCAGTTTCTCATTTAGTTTTGACCCTACTGTCCTCAACTACACCGACAACGACCTCCTACCGTTTTCAACATATAGGTATTGCTTGTCTTTCCTCATACCATTGTGTTGTCTCAAATGAACTAACCTAAGTTCTTCCTTTTGGGGATTCCAGATAACCACAAACATATTAATATTTTTTGATGGAGATGAACTTTCATTCTATTATATTCTTTTCTACAGCTACTCAATCATAGCTTGCACATCTGAAGGATGCATCACCAGCCCACATACAAACATCACAACTCTGGAGGCTCCACCTGCCACAGTGGAAGCTCCCACAGCGGAAAGCATCGCATCCAATAGTATAAACATTTCCTGGAGTAAACCACCGACACAGAACGGAGAGGTGACTGAATATGTGCTGAAACTAAACAACGAAGAAAGATATCGGGGGAGAGACCTAAATACAGTGTTGTCAGATCTGCTGCCACACATGTCGTATCAACTGGTCCTTTTAGCTTGTACCCGCGGTGGGTGCACCACCAGCTCCACAATATCCATTATGACTGGGGAGGCTCCTCCCACTGGCCTGCCTGCCCCAACTCTTAAGGTGTGTTTGTTTATTTTTTAGACTTCCAGTGAAACCTCTGTTACCTGGTGTGCAGTACCTACTGTACATCTGTAGATTTCACTCCAGAAGGATTCAAAGGAAATTGGACATGCTTTGACATTTCACCCATTGAAAATATTTCAGCCAAGAGAATTTCTGTTCAATAGAACTTAGCTTCTTGCACAAATTCGCAAAACCTCCTCAACACTGATTATTCAATAATCAGTCGAAAAATGATTTATTTCAATTTTTACATATGATATTATTAATATTATTATTGATGATATTATTATTTGGTGATGTGACCTTTGACCTTTCCTTTGAAGGTAACTGGCCCAGAGTCAGTGGAGGTAACCTGGAGACCACCAGAGCACCCTAATGGCATTATCACAGGATATGAGCTCCGCAGAGATGGCAAAGTTATCTATGTCGGCACTGAGACCCATTACCATGACTTCACACTTGTGCCAAGTGTGGAATACAGCTACATTGTCAGGGCCAACAACAGCAAAGGGGCAGTGAGCAGCGTGGCAGCCACAGCAAAGACTCACCCGTCAGCTCCTTCCGGTGTCGGTCTTCCCACACTGACGCCTCTAGGACCAAATCAGGTGAGCCATTCATCTATTCAGTCCATATAAGTAACAGCTGAATCATGACATCACTAAGGCCAGTTACACACTGGCTGCGTGGCGTGAGCGTGGCGTTTCTGTTGCGTGTCAGCTGCGTGGATTTTTCTATGTCTTTACACACCAGAAACGTGTCTGACGCGGCGCTGCTGCTGCTAGCCTTGTCTGTTTCCCATTGATAAAATGAAATACCATGTTAAACATAAATATATACTGATTTGATTACAACAAAGACAACGTCGGCAGAGCCTTTCAAACATCAACATGTAATTTATTAATATGTATTTGTGTCTAAACGACATATAAACATCTTTTTCATCTTCTATTTTGCCTGGAAACGCTTCCAACACGCTTGAAAAATAGGCGTCGGTTCTATTTTGGTTCTAGCGTTTTTACCTGAGACGTGCGTGTCACGCAGGCAGTGTGTAAGCTCTAAAATGTTAACATGGGAGCCGAAATATAAACGGACACGCCACGCAGCTGATACGCTCACGCAACTAATCCAGTGTGTAACCGGCCTAATGCTGAGGTTTATCTTCCTACTGTCTTTAAATTTGTTTTTAAAAAGTTGTTGTGCTGTATGTTGTTTGTCTTTCCAGTTGAGAGTAGAGTGGAATACTCCAGCCCGTCCTAATGGAGACATTGTGAGTTACACTGTGTATCAAAGAGATCCAGTCCAGCTCAGCATCACCAGCACTGTGTTCACTCCAGAGGACAGTGACTTCTCTGTCCGACACACCACCCTGCATGGGCTGGCTCCTTACCACAGGTCAGTCAAAGCACATCTCCACCACAGTTACATTTTAGGTTTTAATCCAGCAGTTGATGGATGTACTGTATGGTACACGTATAAGTAGGAGGAAGAATGTGTAGAGTTTTTGTGTTTATATTTTCATTAAACTGCATTGCCTAAAACAGTCAAAGAAACAACAGTTTCCTATTTCCATGTGTAATAAATACTATAAATATGGGGAGAAATACCAGACAAGAAGGGAACAGAGTGCCATCTCTTGGTAACAAAAGAAAACGCTCTGGTAGACTCTTTACAAAGCACCACAACCCAGGGACTAATGTACAGTTAATACCAGAGCAAGGTTCACTTCATTCTCATTTCAGTCAATTAAAAACCTCAATTTTCTTAAAAATTTAGTTTTTTTTGCATCTTTCAAAATAGATTCAAAGCAAGGAACAGAGAGAGACAGAGAGAAATAAAGAAAAGGTAAACAACCTTGAAGCAGTGGCCATGCATCCACCAGACTCTCTCAGTAAAAGAAGACAGAAGTGTAGACCTGTGTCTATTCCTGTGTGTACCAGTGTGCTTGAATGTGTGGTTGTATACGTGTGAATGTGTGTATGTGGTGATAAAATTCAGATAATAAAAGCTCATCAGCCTTATCATCTAAAGATCGCTCCCCCTCTCTGATGACCTCTATCCATTCAAGTCATCTTCATCTTCTCTTTCTTTTTCTCTCCCTCCTCTCTATCGCCTCCTTTTTTTTTTCTCCAAAAAAACAACAATGCATCCAAATTAGTTACCTCGTAATGTTGGTTGTCTTGTTGTAGTCTGCTAAGGCTCAATTGACATTTGGTTGAGATCAACATCATTTTAAACTTGTTGTTAATTACCTGATTTTTGATTGGACGACTATTCCACTTGCTGTGCTGTAATTCTGTCTTTGATGGTTTGAAATTGGGAAAAACATGTTCAGCTCTTTTACTGCCCACTAAAATCAATTTCTGAATACATCTGACACAAGAAATAGGTGCAACATGCAGTTGCTTAATAATGCATTGTTTTGTATATATAGCCCCTAATTTAAAGACTGTTTGTGAGTTTCAACAACAAGTCACATCATCTAAACTCTCCAAGTAGTTTGCTGATTTGTAAGGGTGTAATTTGTAAGGTTGTGATTTGTAAGGCTGATTGTCAGTAAATGTTTTCCAGATTTTGTTTTCCAAATTTAAGTCTGGTATCATGGTCTATTGTTGTCAACAATGTTTAGTATTTTTAAGTATTTAAGTTCCATGTGTTTATGTTTCACAATTGTCTCTTACACAATACACAGATATCACTAACTATTGCATTTAAAACATGTGCCTGCCTTGATTTGTGTGTAGGTATGAAGTGAGGGTGGAGGCTTGCACAGCGCTGGGCTGCTCCTCCAGTGACTGGTCATCTGCACTCACGCAGCAGGCTCCCCCTGCTGGACAAACACTGCCACTGTTAGACCTCCAGCCCAACACACACACAGGCCTACAGACCACCTTTCTTCTCACCTGGTCCCCTCCAGCTCAGCCAAATGGTAGAGTCCTTCATTACGAGGTGTACCGCAGACTGGACCATACCACTGATGCAACACTTGTCTACAGGAATATCTCTACTACTTGCAAAGATGAAGCACTCCAGCCGTATACTGTATACCAGTACCAGGTACAATGCTCTGTGCATTTATATGTGTGTGTGTGTTTGCTTAAAAAAGCAGAATTGCAGCAAATACTAATATAATAATGTTTAGTCCTGGTAAACTTCACTTGACTAAACCAATATGTATCCAGATCTGAGAGGAAATGGAAACCAATCCTTCTGTAGTCACTAAAACAGAGTAGCACTGGACTTTGACCTGGATTTTATAATACATCCTTAAAGGTTTTAGTTGTTGTTCCTATTTGTATTAGAAAGAATCAATCAAAATGTGTGAATGGGTTGTGCATATACATAAATATGATAACTTATTGTCCTCTGCAGTGAATGTAAAAACAACGTTAATTGTTTTATTGTGATCTGTGAAACTCATTTGAAGTTGAGATCTGATGAAAATGTAGCCCATGTTTTCCCAATGAAATGTTTTCCAAAAGTCCAGTCACACGCACACATCTTAACTGATATAGTCTATCCATACACACCAACATACACAGACATACACACTCAAGCACAGTAATCAGACAGGTGTTAAATGGTGGCGTACATATTCATGATGTTGTGCTCTGCATTGGTACGCTAATTGACAGGCTAGCCCTTTGGAAGCAACAATAACATTAGCATTCCTGCCTGTCAGACATACGAGCTGAGGCCAGAGAACCTGTGTAATTGATTGAGTTTGCCTGATTGTGGTGCCGTCTTTATTTACGAGGGTCCTAATTTATGACAGGAGGAGGGAGGGAGGGAGGAGCTTTGGGAGATGACGGGCGGGCAATAGAGCCATTAATCACTGGGCCCTCAGAGCACCCCACTTCCTGATTACCAGCCAGCCAATCGAATTAACTCTTAGGCCCCTTGGTAACAGAGCTTGTATTGGAAAGACCTTTTAATGGTGACCGCTACACGTCCCCTGAGGATTTGTCAGTGGGGGATTGTGGTGCGCGGACAAGGTGGGTGGTATGTGTGTTGTCCATAAACACGTGTACACAGTAGTGTGTTTGCAAACTGTAAATGTAAACATCTGTGAGTGAGTGTGTGTGTGTGTGTGTGTGTGTGTGTGTGTGTGTGTGTGTGTGTGTGTGTCGGAGACGGAGAAGCGAAGAAACATTTTTGGATATTCATATAAAGTTATCAATCATGAATTTTCTCTATTTTTCAAGCAATAACTTATATTTTTCTCAGTGTCTGCCTGTCGATCCTGTTGGTCCTTTTACCTACCCACCTGTCTGTCTTTTTGTGCATCTGCCTGGCTGTGTTTTTATTTAGCTGTTAATCTGTCTATGTACTTATCTGGCTCTCATCCTTTCTCTCTGTGTTTCAGGCGTACACAAGGACGATAAGTCAGTTCAGTTTAGCACACCACAGTGCAGAGAGAGAAATCATATTAGGCTAATTACACTGGGTCATAAGCTCCTATTGACAGCTTTATGCTTGGTTTTAATTACTGCCCACTTTCACACAACTTAGCCCCTTCACCCCAAGTAGATGCACCCGCCAAGTAGCTCTGTTGGCCTATCAGAGCACTCAGATCGAGTCTGCAGTCCAGCCGTCCAATAACAACGCTCAAACACTGGCTCGTAGCTTCCTGAAGTCGTTTGTTGCCATGGTGGCTCATTTGCTGCCATGGCAGCTAACAGGGTATATTTTTATTTTGTGTCTAATAAGCCAAATCACGGCCCAATAGGAGAAGAGAGGACAAGAGACGAGAGAAAGCAGTAAAAAGTCTGTAGATGATATAAGGACCGAGAGATGAGTTCTACCTTTTAGCAATGGAACAAGGGCAAGGTGATCTGGACTGACTTTAGTTTTGAAGATTCTCGCTCTGTTCTGTCTATGTGGCTTTAACTGTGTTGCTACTAGGGGAAGAACATGGTTGTTGCTGGGTAGAAACATTTTATTGCTGCAGTTATAAATTTATGTGATGGCAGGAGCTAATTTAATTGAAACTATTTTAAGCAACAAGTCAAGTCACATTTCTTGTGCAGTAACTACAGTAGAAAACTTTTTCTTTCACCTTTCACTTTTTCCTCGGGCTATTTAACCTGCCATGTTGTATCTTTTCTTAGATTCAGTATTCTTCAGAAGTTCAGAAGCACTTTAATGTCTCATACCTACTGTACACACATACACAAACACTATAAAGAGCATCTCTCACAGCCATTAACTGCACGCTTCTCTGTGACCTTTTCCTTTTCTCTGAGAGGAAACTAGTCAAGTTACACAAATATTAATACACAATACCCCAAATAAGCGTTCAAGGGCAGATGTGTCCGTCCCTCTTTGAGTTTAATGGATTAGACACTAAAATGTTGTTTTTGTGTAAAGTGATTTTAATAAGTGACGTTAAAGGTTGCATTCAGTTACTCATATCTGGATACATTTGATGCAACTGCTACAAATACTGATGAAAAACAACAATCTTATCTGCAGAACTAAACTATACTAGCAGATACATTTGGAGCCCCATTGTCCACCCTTCTTTCTATCCTCCTCATCCTCCCCATTCACAGTCTCTCCATCTTCCATTCTTCTTTCCCCCTCTCCCATCTCAGTCCATCTGTGCTGTCACTTAGATCAATCAGTCTGATTGATCACAGCCTAATTGACTATTATTGAGGTTAATTCAACTCTTAACACACTTGCATGCACAAGCATACATGCACAAAACCCGCCATCACAGCTACAAACAACACACACACACACACAAACACACACTTTCAACAGTAAAGCTCAGACCCATCCATCTGCCTCCTGTGCTACTTCTGACAGGCTACAGATGACTTACATATGCAAATCTCCACCCTGCCTGACCCTGTGCTGTGTACACCCTCTAATTATACCCAACACAAGCACACATATAAGATTACTGTGTGTGTGTGTGTGTGTGTGTGTGTGTGTGTGTGTGTGTGTGTGTGTGTGTGAATAACTCCTTGATGAAGGTGAAAAGTAATTGTCATGCAGATATGTTAGTGTTGGGTTGCATGTTGAAAAGGTTTTGCTCTCACTGTATTGATGGATGATCCAGTGAATTGACTTATATCCTTTTCGGTGGTCTGGTGGATACTAGGTAATTAAGAGAAGCTTTCACCATTAAGAGTTAATAAAATGCATCTAAAATCCTAATGACGGCAGAACAAAGTTTATGCCTGGCTCTCACTTTGTCTCAGATGTGCTCTTCATTATTCACCATCAGTTATATACAGTATATGAATTACATCATATTATTAACTAATATGTGGTTTTGACCGACAGGTGTGGGCAGTGAATTCAGCCGGTCGTTCTGCCAGTCCGTGGGCCAATGGGAGAACAGGGCCTGCCCCACCTGAGGGTGTAGGCACACCTATTTTCCTGCGTGTTTCGGCAACCTCAGCAGTGGTGGACATCCATCCTCCAGCCCGACCCAATGGGATTGTTAGCCTTTACAGAGTGTTCTCAGTGAACCACAACAACCACACTCTGGTAAGGCACATAATACTGCATTTAACAATACACTTTATATAACTTATAATATAATAATATTATAAGTTATTATTATATTATATTATTATTATTATATTATAATATAATAATAACTTGTTCTGAGTTTCTCGAATGGATTTCTTTGCTGTCTTCCTCCTTTTTCTAAAACTACAACCCCCTTTTTCTGTGATCATTCACTCTCATTCCCTCCTGTTCCTCTCTCTCCTATTTTTTATTCTTCCTCCTGACACATCAAATAATTGCTTCTCAATTATATGACCACCCAAAACTTAAACATGTCTCACCCTCACACTTTCCCTTCCTGTAGCTTTCAGAGAGTACTTCCCATCAGCAGACACTCCATGGTTTACGTCCTTACACCCAGTACTGGGTAGGAGTGGAGGCCTGCACCTGCTATCAGGTAATAAACTTTGTCATGAAAGTGAGATCACAGATTCTGGTTATCTGGCCTTCTGGTTCCAAGAAGTAGTACATTGAGAGATTTGACAGATTTATAGATACAGTGAATAGATGATAATCCATTTAGATTTGCTTTGAAATATTTCTTGTAATGAAAGATAGTCTCCAGTTTGGATAGCATCACTAATTTGGCATATTGTTTCGCGGGGCAATTAGGCTTACTTCCACTTAAGTAATATGCATGTGATGTAATATTTACCACAATGTAACTGCTTGCCTTAGATAATCATCATATTCTTACTGTAAAATACTTGCACGGAGGCACTTGTTCCACCACTGAGTATTTCTGAAGTACAGTACCCTGGCAGAATTTATAAAGACAAACTATATACACAATATGTCAACATGGAGATTGTTTCCTGGTTTTGAACAGTGCTGTAGCCAGGGTCCACTGAGTGAGCTCCGTACCCTGGCGGCCCCCCCATCCCACCAGCCTCCTCCTCGCCCCGTCATCCTGACCTCCCGCTCAGTTCAGCTGGAGTGGGACGAGCCTCTGGTACCTAATGGAGTCATTGAGAGGTAAGTAGAAAACAAAAAAAGTGCACATTGTTCAGTGTATTTTCAACGCAGATTTGCACAGTGAGTGAAACACACTGCATGAACCGATGCACATACCATAATCTCAATCTCATTTGTTCACTCACTATCTTTCTCTCTGTTTCCAGCTGTGAGCTACATCTCAGATCCCCTTGCCCACAGCCCCCCCAGCCTGTACCCCTCCCTTGCGTTGAAGGACCAGTAGAAATCTGTTTCTTTGGTAAAAGAAACAGCTACAATGTGACAGGTAACTCCGTGGTTATGTCAAGTCAAGATATTTTAAAATGTATAATAACACTAAGATGTCCTGACACATTTTACAGTAAAAATTATATTTGCATGAGTACCAAAACTAGAATAAGAAAGGAACAATGACCACCAATTACACCATAAAGACTTAAGCAAGCACCATGACTATGAGGCAGGTGAGAATAATTGAGCTAAACTGAGAGACTGCAAGCCTTCATCAGCTAATTATAGGTCCGTGGAAAGGAACTTACATAGTGTGTTGTCTGTGTTGTATGTTTTGTGTGTATAAACAACTTAACTAATCTGTGCAGGTCTCCAACCGTACTCCACCTATCAGCTGAGAGCTGCCTGCTTCAACAACATGGGCAGCACTGCCTCCAACTGGACTACAGTTACCACACTCAGCGAAGGTAACAAATGTATCCTATCCCTCAACTCTCCCAGCTAACCAGTTAAAGAAACAATAACACATCCAAAGTTTCTCTTGTCCCCCCCCTCTCTCTCTCTCTCTCTCTCTCTCTCTCTCTCTCTCTCTCCACCCCCCTTTAGCCCCCCAGTATGTGTCTCCTTTCTCCGTGGGCAGCAACCTGACAGTTATTTGGCTGAACTGGACAGGGTCCTTCTCCCTCAACAGCTACCTGAAGGAGTATAGTGTGACAGAGAGCCAGCTAAGGGTCTATACCGGCTTCTACAGCGATCTCCATATTCCACGCACCTCACAGAAAAGTGAGAGAGCACACACACACACACCAAACACACATATATCCACTCACAAATGTATACAAGGTGGTAACAGATAAATACACACGCAGACATACAATACAGCAGAACTACACATTTATGCAGGCAGTGTACACCAAACAAAATATGGTGTGTTCTTAGACTGCTGTTGAATAGAGGAATGCAAAAATGAATGAATACATCCAAATATACTTGCTACGATTCTGAAGCCTCTAAGCCTAACTTTGTTTAACAGGATTAACAAATGTCATCTTTTGCTCCGTCTCTTCCTCTCCCCCTCTGCTCTTAGCGCTGTCATTTCAGGTGACTTGTACCACAAACAGTGGCAGTGCCAGTACTCCCACCATCAGATATAGCCCTGCCACAGGCCTAGGTAACACACGCACACACACACACACACTCTCCTGGAATCAGTCCTTGTGTAAAATCAAACCTGAATCTGAATATTTCTCACTTCAATTTAGTGAAACATTCGAAGAAATACACAAAAAGTACATAGAATGAAACATATAGTTTAAATCTCTCTCTCTCTCTCTCTCTCTCTCTCTCTCTCTCTCTCTGCAGATCCTCTTGAGCCTGAAGACAGTGGTAAAGAGAGTGTCAGCCTGTCAGTAACACCAGTGTACTCTGAGCTGTGGTTCATCTTGTTGTTAACCCTGCTGGGTCTATTTCTGCTAGCCATACTGCTGGGCCTTGTGCTACAAAGGTATTCTAATGTAATACGCAGCATGTAAAAGGTTTAAGGCATGAATAGAATGTAATAGAATTTCTTCTTCTCAGGTACTCTCCAATTTAACTGCACTAATACATAAAACTGAGCATTCCTTGTATTTACAAAACACAACACCATCTATGTAAAAACACAGACTAAGAAGACTAAGAACAAAAGGGT
The DNA here is from genome assembly GCF_004354835.1 of Perca flavescens. NCBI lineage: Eukaryota > Metazoa > Chordata > Actinopteri > Perciformes > Percidae > Perca > Perca flavescens. The sequence continues at coordinate 29,557,768 of NC_041331.1, read as the reverse complement.
GTGAATCATTTTTCTCCCCTCTAGAGCCCTGAGGAAAAATCCATCAGCCAGAGAGCGCCCCCCGCTGGTCATGCTTCAGAAGACCAGGAAGTCTGGGGGAGAGACGTTCATGGTGAGAGGAGCAGAGAAACAAGGCACCCACTGAACAACAATGATAAGATAGTTGAAAGGGCACAAGGCAGTAAGAGAGACAGAGAGAGGTAGTCAGGTTTACAAAGAGGTAAAAGCTGAAGAAATGTTAGGGCAGATAAAACAGAAGGCGAGTGTGTGTGTGTGTGTGTGTGTGTGTGTGGGGGGGGGGGTGACTGTTTCATAAGTATTGTGTTTGATTTCTTAAACTCACTAGGTGACAAAGATTGAACAATTTAGAAAAGTGTGTCTCTTTAAGAGCTGCTGTTTCTTAATCTATGTTCCACCAGAGGGGGCTGAAACAGCAACTGTTATGGAGAGCAGTTCTTAGAATGGAAATTAATTTCTGTGACTGATACCAGTGAGTAACTGGTTCAGTTTTAGCAGAACCTTTACACGTTTGTATGCCAACAGTAAAAACCTCTGGAACTTAAGTTTTGATTTGTTTGATGATTTTACATAAATTAAACTATGACATATGTTTATACAGCTGGTTTTCTCATGCCTTTAAAAAGCATTTTAGAAATGGGAACAAGTTTAAAGGTACAATATGTAACATTTCTGCTTTAAAATGTCTAAAAACGACCATTCCTATGTTATATATTTTTATGAGTTGTGTTCTTACACTATCCCAAATGTCAAATGTTATTTACTACTACTCTATTTCATTTTATCCCACTTAATACTTTTTTTTAAATTTAGATGTCCCTCTTTTCTGTTCAATTTTTTTTTAAATATCTGCTTTCTCCATCCTATCATATCTGGCTATCTATCTATCTGTCTGTCTGTGTGTGTGTGTGTGTGTGTCTCTCTCTCTCTCTCTCTCTCTCTCTCTCTCTCTCTCTCTCTCTCTCTCTCTCTCTCTCTCTGTTTCTGTCTCTCAGAGGCCCTGTCCTGAGTTGTGCTCTAAACATCACTCCAGCTCAGTGCTCCTCCCTGGCCGTCCTACAGTAAGACAATATTCTATATTTACTGTCAAAACCCTAAATGTTTATTTTATTGTCCCCCTGCAGTTTGACACTGTAGCAGACTGTGTTGAGATCAGCAACGTTATACTTAAAAGCTACACTGTGTACACTGAGGTAGGGGATTGTGAATTTGTGTGGGTGCCTTTCTACGCATGTCTGTTTTGTTTGTGTATGCATGCTTTGTGTGTGCATTATCAGATGAATTATTATAAAGGTAAGGCATGTTGTGCAGTCTGCCGGTTCATCCTTAAATACAGTGTTGACTTTGTATATGCAACAAATAAAATCATCTAAAATATCCAAAGTTTACAGCAGCAACTATGAAGCCAGAGTTCATATTAGTTCACCGCCAATAAAAAATGTTGTACTTTGTTAATCTTGCACATTGTTGTATTGCTCAGGCAAAATTGCTTTCATATGTCTCAGCTGTGTTTTTGTTGACTCTTGAACACATGTTAGTCATTTTACCGTGTATGCCAGTTGTTGCTGAGTACTGGCCCCTGTTGGTTGTTGAAAGTATGACAATAACAACTAATATACATATTTAAAATATATCTAAGTGTTATACATTGTTTCATCGTTTCAAATACATATTTTACTGTTAGGAGGCAACAGAATCAAGAATATATTTACCTCCATGTTTTCTATATTTAGTTCATATATAACAGGAATATCTAGATCTCAGAAAGGCTGCATCTGAGCTTTGAAACTAAATTTTCATTTATTTTAACTTGTTTGTTGCTTGTTTGAAGTTATAGAAACTCTTCTTGGGTAGAATGTTTTTGCATGTTTTATCCCATGCCAAAAATATAACATTACCTTACCTTACACTGCTACACTACTACTTTAGTACACCATAGTTTTTCCCAGCTGCCATTGGTTTCCATTTATTACAGTAACATGAATTTCATATTTGCAGAGTCAAGTGAGTAGTAGGGTAAAAACAGATTTTCTTAATTAAAATAAAGAAAGTTTTCAGTAATATAAAGTATAGGCTACATGATTTGTAATACGGTCTTTGAAATCACTAGCCGACTAAAAACAAATCTGTTTTCAGGGTCTGACAGACACAAAGATAGTCGGCAGCAGTTCACAGTTCAGCCCCATGTCCGTCCTGCGGGTCCCCAGCCAAACAGACCTCAGTCAGGCATACTCCCAGCATTCCTTGCACCGCAGCGTCAGTCAGCTGATTGACAGGAAGTCACTGATGATGGAGGAAGGAAGCTGGGACAACCCACTGGGACATGATTCAGGACTGGTGAGGATGGAAATATGTTAATGTTAACTTAGTTTGTTAAAATTACTTTTAAAGTACAGTAATAACAATACTGACATACTCAGGAATACCAGGACAGCCACATATTAATAAATGTACTCTCAAGTCAAGTGGTGATTAAGGAGGGTCTGAGAAATGTGTGGGAAACTGGCCATAGAGTAAAGTGAAAGAGCGTGTTTTGGAAGCAGTCTAGCTTTTACCTGACATTACCTGTTAATTTTTGTAAATATATGCAAACTCAGTGAAATTGTGGCTTTGCCTGTCAAAAGATACAAAAATGCAAGGGCAGAATAACATATCAACAAAAATTCAACAGACAAGACACATGGGAAGCAACAAAGGTAGAAGCAAGTGTGTCAAAAGCATTGCCTTGAATCAAATATAAGAAAAGTAACAAAGCTCAATTCCAAATTAATTTATTTTATGGTAAAATGAGATTTACATGTATTTTTGTGAAGATTCATTTTGTAGATTACCTTCTCAGGTTTAGTGAAATAATTTGCAAAATGTAATGAATGGTAACATGGTACATCTATATATACTGTATATATTGTGTTCTGTTCCTTAATTTAGGTAGGGAACTACATACTGTAACATGGTACACCTCGCCTGTAAGTTTAGTAATGGTAAAGGTTAGCGGAGTGATGATGGGTCACGTTTGTTGTTGGTGTTCAGTTGTCCTACGGTTGAGATGAATATTAAACTAGACCTTCAGTTAAAGCAAAACTAGAGAACCTTTCCCGCTTCGGTCCCCCTACAGGTTGGAAGCGGAATTGTCCATTACATTACATTGTCCAGTTCATTCAAACTACAGATCTGCTGCCCGATCTGGCAAACTTGCATAATGTAATGTAATGGACAATTCCGCTTCCAACCTGTAGGGGGACCGAAGCGGGAAAAGTTCTCTAGTGTTGTTTTAACCTGAAGAAGCTGTCCCCGTGCTCTTGCGTTATCCAAGTCTCGAAAGTAGTTTTAATTCAGGAACTGCAAACATATAGTTCACGTTAGGAGTAACCAGCGTAACACAAACTGATTTAGCATAATCTCAGAAGGACTAAGCATCAGAAGCTAACTGTATTGTGCACACAGACAATGTGCCTCATTAACACAATTTGCTGGAAACTCAGTAAAGGAATGACTTTTCAAGGAGTTAGTCCTTCTTTTTGGAGAGCATCAATGGTGTCACCTCTGCTCTCTGTCTCTGGACTTACAGTACGTACAGTAAATGTTGCCACCCTTTTAAATGCCCAAGACCTAATCTTGATTTCATGTGTTCTTTTTCAGTATGTGGAGGAAGATGAGTTTGTGGACGCCATCAAGGCCTTAAGATCTGTTAAGAAGGAGCACACCATGTTCTCTGACACTCATCTTTAAGCTCTCTACATCTAATCAGGTATCGCAGTTGCAATTCAGACTTAGTTTGAAACCAAGACGGTGAAACATGCATACCTGGTATTTAGTGTAAGCTGAATTTACAATGTTTAAAATTTGATTTAAGAAGAAAGATAATGTAAAAATCCATTGATTATGAATATTTCCTTCTCATTTAATTTTGATTATGTCCAAAATGCACTGGTACAGTGCTAATAATGTTTTAATGATTCAGTTTAGATCCAAAGTTGTAAAAGAAAGCCAGAGACCTGAGGCAAAGGGGATAATAATGGTTGTTTTACTGCAGAATTCACCTTAAACTACATTAAAATAGGTGTTTTACCCCATAGGGACTAATAGTCTTAACTTGAGTAGAGACAGGGATCCAACATCCAGGAATACATTTTGGTTATGGACCCTGTCTGCTGTGATTGTGTAGGTTGTGAGATAAAAAAAGCTGCAGTATATTGGCTGCATAACTTTGATGTATCCATATCTTGATTGTAATTATACAGTACGTTATATCTTAAATCCTGCTCAGATTAAGAACCGTCTCTGCTTGCCAACTGTTAGTTGTTCAGTTATTTTAAATGCAGAAAGATCAGCTATAGCAGGTTTGCTTCCCATTATTCAGAATCAAACCAGTTTAGAAGTCAATTAATATCAAAGGTTTTTATCACGTCCTCTGCTTCAACAAGTACTTGTGCCTAGTATGCTTACACATTATCAGCAGCAGCAGTCCTTTAGTTGTAATATACACATTGCCTTGGTGTAGTTTTATGAGAAAAAATGCCAACTGTTTTTTATTAATTTGTTAAAATGTGGCTGGGAATCACAGATGTGCCGTCCGATTGTTGTGATTATGTGATGTAACTTGAAAGCCCAATCTGAGATTTTTTTTTTTTTTTTTTACCATATCCGTTGTTGACTTACAGTTTAATGTGATTTAAATTTAGAAGGAACTGGACATCATGAAATCAAGCTTTGTTCAACTGTAGTGAAGCTGAATGTCTGGGTTTGATTTTAGTTTACTGTCAGTGAAATCCAGACTCAGTTTGTCTGTGGCCTAATTTGTATTATCAAGAATGCAATCAGCTTAAGAATGAAAAAAAAAGAATCTCAGCTATGTCCTGTTTGGGTGTTATAGCAGGAATGAAACATTGTTTATTTTTGGATTCCACAGATTGGGCCTTTCATTTTCAAAAGCTAAACATCATAAAAAATAGTATTCAGAACAAGATGTTGAATTTCTGTGTAACAATGTTTTTTTGTGTACAAAATTGAAGCCTTGTATTGTTATACAACCTTTTCTTTTTTACACTGGCAGTATTATTTATGGTTGTTGTTTTAAAAAAAGTCTTATTTATAGATGATTCATTGATTAATGTTTGTGTTTTCTGAGAAAGTATAAATGGTCAATGGTCAAAAAAATACTCCTTTCTACTCATTTTTTCCTCACTTCAAACGTTTTGGAAATATTATTGCATTGAGCTAAATAGTTCACACTGGTCCTCAAAGCAAACAGCTTTCAGCATGCCTGTGTCTCTGTTATAGATATGTGGCTGGGTTGGTTCAGTGGGTAAAGCAGGCGCACATATACTTAGAGGTTTATGCCTCGATGCAGAGGTCCAGGGTTCGAATCTGACCTGTGATGATTTCCTGCATGTCTTCCCCCCCTTTCTCACTTAGCTGTCAAGGAAAGGCAGAAAAGCCCAAACAATCATCTTTAAAAAGATTCCTATATTAGCTGCAGACTTTGAAATTATCCAAGAATCAGTCGCCAGTCATCATACATCTATCTAGTACCAATATACTATATCTGTGAAACTTATTTTCACACTTTATTTTACAGAATAAAAATGAGTCACTGCACTAGTGATACATTAATATTTGTTGATGAGGTTAATATTGTGCCATAGTTTAAATATTTATTAAAGAGAACAGTTTGCACATAGTTTAATTGTGTGTGTGTGTGTGTGTGTGTGTGTCTGTGTGTCTGTGTGTCTGTGTGTCATGGTGATCGAGCTGAAGATCAAATGTTCTTTTCTGCTGATTTAGTAAAACACAGATGTGCCATCAGCTGTATAGAGACTTGGTTACCACACGCAAACACACAGAGGGCCGGTATCTCCATCAAAAGCAGCAGTAATTTAATTGTGCTCCTGTGTCCCTTAAGGGAACATCAAGGCAAGTTTGAAATTAACAAACTGGCAGTAACAACCGTGCCCTCGCTCAAGGACAGCAGTCTGACAAGGGCACTTCTAAAACATTCACAGCCACATTCACAGCTATTGTCACCCACGGAGGGAGGGAAAGGTTGTGAAAAGAGAGCTAGTTGAGTGATTGTAAGGGACAGTATGGCCCTGAGCTACACACACACACACACACACACACACACACACACACACACACACACACACACACACACACACAGGGTTTTATTAAACTCATAAATCACAATGACGACAGACGGCGTCTCAGAGAGGAGACTGTCTGAACGGGAAGGTTAGTGAAATGAAAGCGCTGGGGACACACACACACACACACACACCTCTGTGACGCTCAAACAAAACTAAATTTGTGGACTTTGGCAGGTTATCCACACAAACCATGTGCTAAAAACTCTGACTGGCAGCATTTGTTTCAGCCTGTTTTTCCCCTTTACAGAGTCTAGTTTTAAAGGTTAAACTGCAAATGACGTTTAAACTTTGTAATAATACTGAACTGAAGGATCTCCTGTAAATAGCCTGTTTGCTCTGTTCTTCAAATTAACTTTTCTATATATATATATATATGACAATACAACTTTATTTCATCACTGTCAAATTACCTCTTAATCTCCTGAGAAAGTAGAGGAAACATGTTTAGTTTTGAGAGGTTTTAGTGAACACAGTTGTAGATTAAATTGAACATGAACATTGAGGCTCTGAAATGTTCAATGTTAACATATTTGTCATATGTGTCAGCACTTTAAATAATATTACAACAAAATGCAGCATTTTCTAACACACACAATGTAAAACAATGATGTACAGGGCAGTTTAAACAAACATGATTTCCTTTTAGCTCACTATCATCTGGCTGTAATATAATGTAAACATAGCCAGAGAGGAAATGGGGGACAACAGATAAGGACAGACAGATTTTAGAAGACAGACAAACAGTAATGTGCTGAAATACACTTTAAACTTTATATGTTTTAATATAAAATAAACACTAGCAATTTACTTAAATATTAGTCTTAATAGTGCAAGTGCAAATGCAGTTAGGTCCAATAGCATGGTGATATCAATATAGGCATTATATGATTATCAACAATATGTAATGAACAACAGTGTAAGTATCGACACACCATAACACACACCAATGCATCCACATTAGGATTTTGTTTTGAATATGTCAGTCTACTTTTCATAGAGTTAATAAGTGTATAAAATGTACATCTTTGTACAGGCAGGGACCACATGGTCAGTTCATCTGTTGATGTGGAAATGATAAGCAATGTGCTGAAAAAAAAGAGGTTATATAGCTGCTGGATTTGGCAAATTATAATTAACATTTCAGGACATTCTTTCTTGCTCCGTTTACATTTTTCTATCATTAAATTTTTACAGTTGTCCCCACAATGATTACAAAAAAGTTCCGTAGATCACGAGCTTGCTTGGTTTCTTTAAGTTATCCCAAACAAACAGCTAGTGGAAATCTCACAGGGGATCTGATGGGTTCAAGCAGTAAACAAGCAGGTTTAGTTCACAAAATGACTATGCTAATTACGGTTGCTGCCATTTCACTTCCAGCTGTCCTTTTAGACCTTCACAACTATATCATAACCAAGATGGACCTTTTCACCTATATCAAGATTATGTAAAATAGGTGTTGATAATTTAATATGTACTGTAATGCCCATCGATTCAAGTGACCACTCACAAAATCTGATTTGGCCTGGTGTAAATCTATCATTAGACAGTTCTAGCCAAAACCAGAGTGGACAGGTCCGTTATGTGGCTCCACAGTCTTAACAAGCCTTTGGTCAGAATCCTATTCAATGACAACACACAAACAGGCTGATAACTGTCAAACAAGTTAAATAAGGCACTGCAACAGTCATCCAAAACAAAACACATTAAAATCTGTTTCAACGGGAGTAAAGTGATGTAGTGTACCAGGCCCTTGTATTGAGTGTAGTTATATTGTGATACTGTAAACAAAATAAGATATACATAATAATAATAATAATAATAAGTGTGATCTTGTACAGGCACCACTGTGAAAAAAACAGACTAAATTTAGACCGGAACACAAATTGTTTTTCCTTATTTCTAGCTGTCTGAACAGTAAAATTAGAAGAATTACCATATTATTTCTATCTGTTTAGACATCAAGGAAAAGGTCATATACTGTATATACCACAAAGCAAAAAGAACAGATGTTGTTGTATATTTGATTTGCCGTCACTGTTTGCCGTCTAAATGTGATCTTTCTTTTTGATGAATCAATCTCCACACAAAAAAAACATAAAGCTGTCCTTAAACTGTAAGCTCCAGCACTGTGCCACTACTTTGTTTTCAAATTCACATTTACAAATGTTTTATGAAAATTGCTCAAATTGCTGTGTTGGATTATAAAGACATTTTGGCTTGTCAAAGCAGGTCAAGCACAGGTGTAATTGATAAAGGACTGCATTCCATTTAGCTGAGCTAGTTCCAGGGTCCTGGTTTTGTGCATGCTGGCTCACTTTCATGGTTTACTGGGACACTTGATAGAAACAAACCCATCACTAATGACATTTTTCACCTGTGCTTTTCCTTCTATGACAAGTCAAAATGACTGCAGTGAAAGGTCAATGCACTGCATGTCACATGTTGCAGGGAGGCTGTAATGCTACTGTTAGCATAAGTTAATATTGCAAATTGCCTGGAACTTGTAAAGTTACATTTCAAATAGCCAGCTGTAGTGAAAAGCAGGGACCTGTTCACATGAGGATTATTTGTTGTTGCAGGCCAACATCCATGTGTAACACATACTATTTATCAATCCTGGAGTCTTCATGTGAAAATCACAGTGTAGCTCTTCAGGCATCTTAACTCCACTGTTGCATAGTCCAGGATGGTTTTACTGCATGCTGGAGCTGCAAAATGACTTTACTGCTTGCTGACTGTAGGCTTTTTGTGTCATTGCTCAAACAACAATTGTGTCTCTGGCTGCAGCAAAGTTAATACACATTAGGGTTCAAGTAGTCTGACTCCCCAGATGTATACTGTGGGCATAAGAATGCCATTGGCCATGTATTTCATGCGGCATTCTCTCCTCTTCCTCTATCTGCGTGTTACCGTTTTTACAATGCCCTTCACTAAGGGAAACTACAACAACAACAATAACGTCCAAACTAGCAACATACACGCTGAAAATCACATTTTTTGACGAAGATTTGGATCGTCCAATAAGGCAGGCCTGCTTGGTTCTTTTGGTGAATGGTTGTAATGATATACAAATATTTATATAATTGATATTTTGTGGGGATTTAGCCTCTCCACATGCAAATGTTCCACTAAAACAAGTTCCCTCCCGACAAGGGCACTGTCACTGCACCCTGGGCTTAGCGCCACCCAAGATGATTGTGATTGGTTTCAAGAAATACAAACAAGCCAGAGCGTTTTTTTCCCCTATGGCAGAATGATAAACAGGTCTGGCTACACGGGACTAGAGTTCAAGTAGCTGCCAATGTTCTGGTAGGGCAACATGTTTAAGTTATGTTAAAGAAGCCATTCACGGAACGACAGGTTGCACTTATTGTCAGAGACACTCGACATACTGAGTTTTTAAAAGAGGCCTAATCCTTCCAAATCTAAAATGCTGCAACGATTATTCAATAATTGTTTGGTCAATCACCAAAAATGGCAACCTTTTTCTGTTTTATATCACTGTAATTTGAATGTTTTTGTAATGGGTATTTTTTTTTATTTATGATGAAAATTATAGTTTGTTGTTAGTTTTCTGTTCAAAGCTCAAATGACTTAGGTCAGGTTCTGAACAAATTCCTACCAGACTATATGTCAATAAAAAAAAAACACTTCAGATATCTGATAAAAGTACAAACTGTGCCATTGTTAATTCCATTTTGCTTCCATTATCTGTTTAAGGGTCTCACAAGATAAAGCGCTCCTTAGATAGTGTTTGAAATCCTTTTTCTTTTAGTAGTAGTGTGCTTTTGTGCTTGTTTTTGATTTTGATTTTGATGAACCTTGATTCAAGATACACTTTAGTGGCCTAACACCTGCTTGTGCTTCAACCAAACAGGCAGCAACAACACGCCTGTTCCTGTAGTTACTGTATGTTTGTTAAGATTTAGATTGAACACACAGGGAGAGAAACCAATTTCAGCAGTTCTCTTATTAGACTAACTGCTTTCAGATTTTTAGCTGAAAGTGCAAACCTCATCACCCGTCATCTGTTACACCAAAAGCCATCTGAGATAGTCGGAGGTCCAGTTGTGCCCAGCAGATTTTACAAGTGTGATAAAAATTGAAATCCCTTAAAAGATCAAAACCCAAATGCATTCCTGGCCTGGTTGAGATGACATGCTGTTGTCGTTGGGATGTTGCAACTGCATCTTCATGTCAGATAGATTTTGCCTTTAAAAGTATGACACCAATGTTTGAGTTGCACTGACTTAAATAAAAAAAAAAAGGTGTATCGTTTAAATAAAGGTTTGTCAGCGTAGAAAGCAAACCTGTCCTGAGACATCATTAAAGCATGGTAGCATCTTGTGTGGAGTCCCAAAACTAGAAGGTCATTTATCCAGTTACATCATTAGCCACACCTGAAAAAGCCACATTCCTCCTCCTCTGGGATGTCCAGAACTCCACGTGTGTCTACAGGACGCCTCTACAAGATGATTCATCTGACTGAGATGGAAAGAAAAGGGTGGTGGGCACTGTCACAGGCTGCTGTCCTGATTGGACAACTCAGGGGCCAGCTTCCTGTGTCGCGGTGAGGTGGAGGAAGAAGACACTTTGGTCGGGGAAGGGGAGCCGTTGGCAGATGAGTCGCTGCCACCACCTTCAGATCCAGAGGGCACGGAGGAGAGGAGGGGGACTGGAGGAGCTTTCTTCCTCCCCAGAAAGCCTCCTTCTAGTACTCCCCTCTTCCTCACGCCTCCCTCCACCTTCACCCCCTCTCCCCCTGATCCCATACCCTCTCCCTCTTCTGGGTTTGGGTGCACCTTCCGCCTAACGTCGCCTCTGGGAATCGGGCTGTCAGGCGGCTGTCGTAGAGACTCTTGACCACCTTCTGTCTTCACCCCGAGAACACCAGCACTCGTAATAGCTCCGATAATTGTGTTAGAGCTTGAACTGGATGTTCGACAAGCCCAGAACTCCATAGCTGTGGCTCTCCGCTCGCTGTCGTCAGGCCCAAAGTCACAGAGCGAACGGCGGACATCAAGGGTCTGGCTGGGGCCCTGTGTGGACGCCTGACCAGTGCTGTCCAGGACACCTCGACTCAGGCTGAAGTTCTGGAAGTCTCTATGGAAAGACAGGTGGATGGAGTCAGTTTCATGTGGATAGATAAATAAACAAAATGCAGACAAGGACAACTCAGCATTTTCCAAGCATACATGCAAATAGCATGATTAGATTATTATCAGAATGGCACACAGGGAGGCTGTTTTTCAAAACTAAGTGCTAATGGTCCTCACTCCTGGTTCTGGAGAGCCGCAGCACCGTGTATTTCCCATCACACTAATCAGGTGTGGGTAGAGCGTGGAAAGGTGACAAGGGAAGGCATGTCTGGTGCTCAAACGTAGTCAAAGTTGATACAATGTTTCCCTGTTGTTGATTTTTTTATGTTAAGATGGCGTCCATATTATCTGCGCAGGTAATTCACCAGTTTTGTTGCTGCTGTTTCCTCCTAAAGCAAATTTAAAAAATGCACTACTGTTTTTGATTTGTTTTTCTTGTGTAGCATAAAGGGACTGAAACTGCATTTTGTTGTGCAACCCTGTGTTGCACAATGACAATAACATGAACATGCGCAAACAATACCAAAATGCTCTGCACAGCTGTATACCACTGGGGGTCAGTGAGAAAATGTGTGTTTTGTAATATAGGTGAAGCGACCCTTTAATGTATCTGCACAGTATGACAAATATTATTTCACCTGTAGCTGTGGAAGGACTCAGTTCGTCGTGCGCGGGCCAGCAGGGGGCTCGCTCTGTAGGGTCGCACAGCTCCGTAAGTAGCCTGGCTCTCAGGAATGGGCTCCTGGGCCTGTAACTGCAGACTGATATAAATGGAAGACAGTCAGTGAAAGACATTTTCACAACACACAAAGTAGATATTAGTTGACAACCACTGTACAAGGGATCTTATTTATTGTGATTACAGTATTGAGACAGACAGCTCCTTGTTTTGTGTATAAATGTATGTATCTGTAGTGGCCGAGAGTTATGAAGGTGAAGGGTTGTCTTTAATGTGGTGTGTGTGTGTGTGTGTGTGTGTGTGTGTGTGTGTGTGTGTGTGTGTGTGTGTGTGTGTGTGTATATATATATATATGTGTGTGTGTGTGTGTGTGTGAACTTTCTCTCTAACCTTGAGCAGGACTCTCTGAGGCGTGTGTGATGCAGCATGGAGGGGGCGGGGCTAATATTTGGTGTAGCACAGCGGGAGGTGCTCAGGTCGCACTGGTCCAACAGCTGCAGCAGCTCCTCCTCTGTAGGCCCACCTGCATCTGTCAAACACAAGGGCAGCTTCAGAGCACACACACATCCAGCATTTCATCAAAGAAAATGATTACTTTTAATCCTAAATCTACTCTATAACCAGAATATTTTTTTTGTAGGGGTAGTAAAATACAGCCGTATACATTTTTTTACATTACTGCTCTTGGTCCTATCTTTCTCTATCTCCTCACCCTCTCTCTTCCTCTCCTCTCCTTTGTTAGCGGTGTCCATGGCAGTTGTCAGGTCCCACATTTGGATGCTGCCGTTGCCATGGCCAGTGAACAGATAGCGCCGAGGTCGCGACCCCATCCGGCTTGAACCCTCACACTCCCGCACCATGAAGCAAGAGATGGTGGTCACATCCACTGACTGCACTTCACAGATCCTGACAAACACACAAACACGTTAATATGTAGCAATGGTCAAACAGAAGTACTAGAAGCCTCCAGATAAATTGAACAACAGTAAGAAATAAAGAAACTTTGTGAGCTGTAGCATCCTCCTTCCTCCCAGTTAATAAAAGACAAAGTTAGATAAACATCAGAGGACCAAAGGTAAAAGAGAAAGACAGATGGAGAATATTATACAGTACCTCTTTCCAGTAGATGAGAGCCTCACAAACAGTTTGTTGGTGATGGGGATCACCTTCTGTATGAAAACCTGCTGATCGTCTCTGTCTCCAAATGGACCTGAGAGCAGAAAACACAATCGGTCTCTACATGCCACCCAACATTTCGATTCAGCAAGACCACCACGAAATACTGTTACAAAACATTTAAGTACAACATTTTGGAAAGAAAACAGTCCTCAATTTGTCCTGTTTAGAAAGTGAATTGACCACTTTTGTGTCTCTTTAAGGCATGATCTTTGATCAAGTTGCAATTAAAAACTGGTAGCAGTCTAATTCATGTCACCACTATTTAGTGTGTGTCAAGGCTGTCACAGCTCATAACACACATATCTGCACATAGAGCACCTGCTATCTACTGAATTTGTATGCAAAGATAAGATCCATCTGTTACTACTAATGTCAATCCCAAATGTGCACCTCTTTTGCAAGGGTAGTATCAGACAATCTCTCCCTTCCTCCTTATAAATGCATCTATCCTTCCCTCACATTAATCCATCTTGCCTTCTTCTTTTATTTACTGATCTTGTCTTCTTAACTATCTCACCAATATCATTCCCAGAGCTGTAGCTCCCGTGGCTCTCTGTCTCCTCCAGGGACAGTATTTTGAAGGAAGCCAGAGGGGTGGAGCCTGGCTGGGTGGAGATCATCCCTCTGAACCGGGTCACCGTCCACGTCCGAACGTGGTTGTTGTCCGCACACACTGACACACACAGAAAAACAACACAAGATCTCAATCACAGGTATACACCCAGGTACGTAACAGAAAACACAATGAACAAGAGATGATTGATGTGTCAACAGTCTGCACTTTTAGGGCCCTATTTTAACGATTTAAGCGCACAGCGTGAAGCACATGGCGCTGGTGCGTTTAGTGCGTGTACGGATCCACAAAAGGGTCTGTGTGCCAGGCGCATGGTTCAAAAGGGTTGTACTTAGAGTCTTAATTAATCATAGCTGTGTTTTAGGCGTAACGTGCACTTAAACCAATCAGGGTGTCATCTCCCATTCCCTTTAAAAGCCAGACGCGTTTGTACCTCGGCACATTGCTATTATGATGGCGGATTTGCTAAGCAGGACGGAGAGATTTTCAGGAGAAGAAACTGATCTGCTCGTGCATGAAGTGAAAGCGCGCAAACAGATCATGCATGCAATCTCTTGCATGTTTGTGTGCTGCTGTGCGTCTCTGTGTGTGTAACACGCATAGTGTGCGCGCGCTGTGCACGAGCCTAGGGGCATTTTACTAATGCGATGTTAAAATAACAATGAAATGCTGCGTTATTGACCTTACATCAGGTTTTTGTTGGTCAATGGCACGATCACTTTCCACTGCCCCAAGAATGCACCTGAACACACCTCCCTGTAAGACCAGCACGCCCATGGGTGCATAGATGGGCGCAGGTGCATTTGCTATTTAAACGACGTGGGCACTGGACGGGAAATTGACAACGGCGTCGGTCTCAAACTAGAAAAGACACTTGCGTTGGGCTTTGCGCTGCGCCGGGTGCTAGATAGGGCCCTTATCGTTGCCTTGTATATTCCTCTGTTACCCACTCCAGTTCCCTCTAACAACAGAGAAACTGTTTGTCTAACCCTTCTACCTGTTACACCTTCCTCACCTGATACCAGATGTTTCTCTGACAGCATAATCTTTGTCACCGGGCTCCTGTGCACAGTGAATGTCTGAAAGAGCTGGGGGCCCGATCCCACTGTCTCTGGGTGTTGCACGATCACTCTTACTGCACCGCTGCTAGTCCCATAGGCTATCTCTATCCAGTTCCCACTCACACCTGAAAGACCAGAGAGAAGGAGGGGAGGACAGAAAGACACAACACAAATACACACAGAACATTTTAATGTCAGGTCAGTAACTGTGACCCTGTCACAGTTTATATATATATATATATCACAGTTTATATCCCAGGAGGTGAAAGTGAAGGAGGAAAAATCAGAGCTAAATATGAAAAGGAAAACACAGACAATTATATGCAGGAATAACTCTTTTTAGGTTTATTTTCTTCTTCATTTTTAGATGGGAAAAAACTGGTGTACTGACTGGTTTTAGGTGTGAGGTAGACAGACAGAGCAGTGATGGCATCATTTGAAGGGTCATGATAAAGCTCTGTCACTAGAAGATCATTATCCTTCATCCTCAGTGGAAACTTTTGCATGTCTGAAAAGAAGAAGACAAAATGTTAATGTGTTGAGGTTTGCCAGCATTTTATGAAATCTAGATCCAATATCGAATCCTCGAATTGACTAAAAATTAATTTTGGTGCAAAGAAAATCACCAAGGTGGTTTTAAAAGTATTTATAAGCAACAGTCGCACAAAATCCCTTAACTAACTTTCCAAACATCCAATAAACTGAGTGGCAGACAGAAGATAAGAAAGTGTGTGTGTGTGTGTGTGTGTGTGTGTGTGTGTGTGTGTGTGTGTGTGTGTGTGTGTGTGTGTGTTTGTGTGTGTATAAACATGTACCTATGTAGTAGATAGACCCATTGTTGCAACCCAGTAAAAGGAAGGATCCTGCTGTGTCACAACTGGTAATAGGAACCACATCTTGAACCTTGAACATATACACACAAAAAATTGAACTCACAATCAGTACAGTGTTATTCTGTGAAGTCACTGTCTCTCAATTGAAAGCACACAAACTGTACATTCATTATGAATGTTCATTAAGGCCCCATAACCTTACTATAATGTTCACTAACTAAGTAAAACACAAATGTGGAGGAGAATCAAAGACACTCACCACTCCTCGATTATCTCTCTATGTGTCACCCATACAAACACAAACTCAAACACACACACACACACACACACACACACACCGCCCTCCTACCTGCCAGTGCTGTGTGACAGCATTCCACACCCCAACCTTCCCTGTATGGCTTGTAGCCACCAGCTGGTTCCCAATGAAGAACAGATCATCCACAGGTACACCAAGACTGAATACACCTGGGGTGGTGGGAAGAAGTAGGAGTTAGTGTGAATTTGCGGGCTGGAGGGAAACTGGGTGGAGAGTGAAGGCTGAGTCACAGAGATGGCAGGAAGTCAAAGGGGTCACATATCAGCAAGGTGGTCCACAGACACAAACATACTCGCTGTATACCTATCTCATTTCCACTGCCTCCGTCTTGGATGCTCCAGAGGATAATGTTGCTTTCAGAGGCGGCAGCCACCATCTTGTCCTTGTCTCCATGCGGGCCACCCACCACCTTAGCGTTAAGCGCGATGCGTTCAATGGTCCAGTCAAGGTAGGGGGAGGAAAACACCTGCTGCCATCCAGAAGATTCCTTTATCCTGTAGCGAGATCACACACACAGGCAAGCATTTACCTCTGCTTTTACAATATTCTTACCCAAAGGATTAGCCATCATACAGTGTGTTATACGGTTTTGGAAAAAGTTGGACATGGGTAGCATAAAAAAAGACTTCATTACCACCTTTATTACAAGTTTACATTTTCACAAAAGATATAAAGAGTTTGTAAAACAACAGATATAAACTAAATAACATTTTGTCATCAACTGAATGAAGATAAATAGTTCAGTAATTTGACTGAACATGTATAGAGCCAAAGATAACAGCTTGTCCACTGGCACAGGTATAGAAGCATTCAGTGAAAGATTTGAGACATAACAGATAACGATTCCATCTTCCCATCCTAAATAATTTAATGTCCCCCACCTAAAAACTATAGAGTGGATGAGAAATGTGGAAGTATTACCTGTAGCAGATAACAAAGTGTGCATAAGCTGCCACAATCCAGTTGTGGTGTCCCGCTATAATCAGCACCTTCCTGGGGTCAACCACAGGACCTGCACAAACACACACAACATACAAATAAACACACTACTTATGTAGCCTGCTAATCAGACTGAATATCCCTTTTGTTTTCATTTCATTATTTGTCATTATCTGAATTGCTGAATAAAATATTAACGTGGGCAGTGATTCAAAGGTCTAGAACCAGCCAGGGATCAGTAACGTTTACTTCAAATTATCGCATGACATAAAACACCCATCCCAAATCCCTTTGCATCAGTCCAGAGCACATACACTCTTTGTTAATTGCAGCTAACTGTATTCTCTGATGTCATCCTCAACAAAGAGCAGGCCGATGGGAAACTAGGCTACCTCAGTCAGCGCACTAAAAGGATGTGTCAGGTCACATTAGCTCCAGCGTTAATGCACACTCACAGAAACACATTCACATGTGGACAAGCATAAACGATACATGTACTATACTCTCCTACTGTCACACATAAACAGATTTGGCACACATATAAGCATATGTAGAAAAACATAAGACACTCAGACATAAGCAGTATGAATGCTAGAGCACATGCAGTAGACGTACATTCTGTGAATGACAGGCAGAATACAGACAGTGTAGCAGAGTCACTGTCAAAATAAGAGCCTTTTTTTTGCTGAATTTGCTGCTTGCTTTTTTATGCTTAGATGAAGATTTGTGCTAAGATGGATTTCTGGCACCACAACAGCTGTAAGCATATATATATATATATATATATATATATATATATATATATATATAATCTACTGATTATCACTATTTATTTTTTTACATTCAGACACACTTCATAAGGCTGCTCCAGGTTACTCACCCAGTTTGTGGTTGTCGTCTGTTCCAGGTGAGCCAGAGAGGGAAGGGTGAGGAGGGGGACCAACACGGGTGAAGCCCTCTGCTCCACTTGGACCCGGCCGCTCATCAGATGAGGGGCCAGAGGCTGCTGAGGCAGGGCTTGACTTACGGGCAGGGATGGCTGTCAACGAAAGATAGACAATTATAAATAGAAATTTGTGCAGATTTGTATTGTTATAGTAGTCTGTGTCTTAACAACAGGTTGTTTTCTTCCTGCAACTGTTTTTGGAACATCAGTTGAATATTCTGATCGCAGTTAATTGGTTCTCTATTTTAAGTTAATTTTCTGTATCACTCTGTTTCATGTATTTACCTGGGGGTGGTAGGTAACCATGGAAGAGAACGCTACCGCACGACGAGCGGTCCAGTTCCTCACACAGCAGCAGGCGCCGTACTGCACACACACACACACACACACACACACACACACACACACACACACACACACACACACACACACACACACACACACACACACACACACACAAACTGCAATGAGCCCATGATGACCAGAGTAAAATGATAGATATGTTTTTAAGATTAAGGGACTACTTATTTAATTACTGTAAAACATAACAATTAGGAGAATGTAATGGATGATTTATTTTTAGATGCTGATACATAGTATATGTTATATTATTTTGTAATTAATGGATATTATCATAAATTGTCTTTTTGCTCTGTGGATTTTAAACCTCATAATCTATTTCTTCTATTTTGCATTGTCTTTATTCATTTTGACAAATGTTTTGTTATTGTTGGGTTATAAAGTTCAAGACTAATTATCCATGAGTTGGAGCAATCCGCTGTAATTTATATTGTATGTAATAACATTGCATTGTATCATACATTATTTATTGCTATGCATATTATGATTTTAAGCAGGTGATCAGTTTTCACAAAAGTAAATTTCCCATTGAAGTACAGACAATACAGGGAAGTTACAAACACTGAAACAGGAAGTAAAACAACATTAGAGTACATGGAACTAAGACTAATAAGGTTTTGACCTTGGTCAAGTTGTATTTGCATTTGATGTTACAGGACAGGACAATATTTCCCTTTAACAACAGTTCATCTGTACCCAAAAACCCCAGATGCTCAGCCTTTATGTAGTACCTGGTGATGTTGTACACATGTATGCATTGGCTACAGAACAAACTTTATATAAGGCAGGTGCATTATTAGGTTTCCATGTCTGTGTAATGTATCACTATTTGTGATAAATACAAGGCTGCTACTTCCATTTCCTCCCCAAACCTCTGTTAAGCAACACACCTAAAGGAGTTATCCCGTAAAACTCTGCTTCATGTCGCAGGATGCTGATGTTGACACCCCTACAGAGAAAGAAGCAGCAGAAGTATTAAGTAAGGCCCTGCTTATAACTCAACATAATGTCTTCCTAAAATAAACTTTCAGGGATATTTTCTGAATGGTGTCGTAACTCCTTACCGCAGGTCCAATTCTTTGGTTCGGAGGAAATTCAAAATTGGTGCGAAAGCTGTAGGGTCTCTGTCAATAAATATCTGGAAGTGGAGGAATATATATTATGAAGCAAATGCAGGTCTTAAACAACCCCTAAAAGAAAAGCAATTGTTTACAATCACCAAGGGACACTACTTTCTGATGTTGAAAGTCACTGAAAAATAAATGAGATTAATCTGTAATTTAAAATAAGCATTAGTTGTAGCCCTACACAATACAGTACAGTGTCTAACAATAGGAAAGTGGATGAAATTTAATGATGAAACATTGAATGTGGGCCACAGAATTTGTCTAATATGGTCTCAAATGGTATAACATAATATCTTATGTCTTCTTGAGCATACACATATAGTCCTACAAATGTCATGTCCTATCTGCTGAAAGACAATTTTCAGATGTTGCCTGCAGATATTGTTCTAGTTTTGGAATAAGAAGCAACAAAGGCTATACTCACAGCTCCAGTTTCATCCCGAAGAGTGGATATCCTTCCACTCAGCAAACTGGAAAACACACAAACAAACACACACACACACGCACACACACGCACACACACGCACACGCACGCACGAGTGCTCCAGTTAACCCAAGGACTTCTCCATTTCCACTTACTAGCAGTGTTACCACTACAGTTTGCACAGTGACTCTTTGCTTACTCTGAACAACAGATTAGTAAGTACTGCATCAGCATGTGTTGCAAGTGTGTATTAGGAATGACTTTATATTGACTTCACACTGAAGACAGCTGAGGGCAGAGAGACTGACAGGCAGGCAGACAGACAGACAGGTGCACTGGCAGACAGACTGACAGGCATTTAGCACTACTTGGTCAGCTGTTGTCAAACTGTGAGCTCAGTCCAGTGTTTGAGTTTGTTCCAACTGTGGTATTTGCCCAGCCCCAATGTAGCTGTTTCACTTTAACGCTGAGTTACCCTCACACCAAAATAACTCACTAGATACATGTGAAAAACACCCATGTATGCTAAAACATATATATTTAGTCCATATATTGTGATGACAGTTTTCAAAACCCCAAAAATCTTAAAATAAGGGATGACTGTCACAGAGTTCACATTAAATATTGGATGAAGACAAGACTTTTGCCTCGCTAAATAACAAACAAAAGATACATTTAAAAAAATAAAGCAGCTGACTTGATTTGCTACCTTCTTCCAATCATAGCGGACTGTAATTGTAATCCCCTGACATTTTTCCATTACCAGAATGGTACAAGTATGAAGCAAGACAGAGACGAGATAATGGAACACTGCTACTTAACATTAATTATGTAGTACGAATTTAGTTTTACCGTGATGCAAAAGCACCATAGCACGCTCACTGAGTCTTTGACCTGTTTCTGGTAGAATTCCTACATGCTGTAACAATAGTACTACTAGTACAGTCTAATTAGCCTAATTTCATGGGGCGTCTAGACATGTTAAATTTACTGCATTTGAGTCCCATGTTAGTCAGGTTTAAGCATGCTTTGAGATATGTACAGAACACTAACTGTGGCTATGCAGACACATTCAGTTCCTTTTATTTTCATACACAGTAGAATGATCCTCATATTGTATACTCTGACACTGCTAATACTCAATTCATTCTTCAAATATCTAATCTTGCAAAAGCAGTCCAGATCGATTCCATGCATCATCTGCATCAGAGAGTCCAAATGCTGACAACGTTAAACCAACCTCGAGAAGAAAGAGTCTGGAATCCACATCAGAGTCTGTCTGGAGGTGCTGAACCTAAAGTATTAAAAACACAATAACACATTTATTACATACACTGTCTGAAGGAAAATGTAGGGTCACTGCAGTCATAGGCATGTCATTCATGGAATTGCCTTGCTGAGGAAATTCACTACATCAAAATGCCACAATGTAGATGTAGTGTGTGTGTGTGTGTGTGTGTGTGTGTGTGTGTGTGTGTGTGTGTGTGTGTGTGTGTGTGTGTGTGTGTGCGTGCGTGCGTGCGTGCGAGAGAGAGAGAGAGAGAGAGATGTAAAACATTCAATGAAACAAGGAACATTTATTTTAACAAGTTCAACCCTGTAATCTCAGATTTCAAAAAACTGAACGACCTCTCAAAATTAAAAATACTCCTGGGAGAAGGAGACAGGGCCTATCTTGCTGCCCAATACAGAATGTACCAACATGCCTCAACCTGAGGAACAATGAATGACCGACACACACACACACACACACACACACACACACACACACACACACACACACACACATATATATATATATATATATATATATATATATATATATATATATATATTGATGCTTTGGCAACAGTTATTAAAACTTGAATGTCAATAAAGCCCCTTGAATTGAATAAAGAGAGAGAGAGAGAGAGAGAGAGAGAGAGAGAGAGAGAGAGAGAGAGAGAGAGGAGAGAGAGGTTAATGATAAAGTGCACAACCTGGTGTATCTACTTCAGCTACATCCATGGCTGCTTGGCCATGCAGATATCATCATACGCGTACGTAGCCAGAGCTCAAATTTCCAAAATGATGACCATCATCTGCCGGGCTGTCCTGTTGACGAAGCTTACCTTGTCCCACCGACGTTTAACTGGATGATCTCTCCCATCCCAGGCGTTAAGTTGTTACCATTCGTGGCCATGATGACCTAGCCGACGGGTTGTTGTACGGAAAAAGTCACTGTTCCGTTCTAACTGTTACTGTCACGAGAGCTAGCTTGCTAAGGCTTCTCTCTCTCTAGCCTCTAGCTCTGCCGATGTCTCGACTCTCCAGCCTCACAACCTCTCCCTCGTCCCACCTTCCATAAAATATCCCTTATATGCGACCTATACGGACGGCGTCGGTATCGTTAAGCCTCCGCATAGTGGGCGAAGAGAGACAGGGGTCTTTTTACCCAAAAGGCAACCACACAATAATTCCTTGTTTGCATCACTGCCTTGCATGTAAATCGTGGATAACATCTTGCGCAGAATATTAGCAACGTGAAACAGCTGCACAACCCTTCTACAAGCGAGGAGAGAGTGTTCACCTCTGACAACTTCCGTTTTCGCTTAAGATACGTGAATTCCACCCCTACATTCTTCTTTTTTCATGAAACGTTTTATTTAAGTTAACCATACAGCATAAAATGTAACGGTTTAATGATTTAATGATTAAATGATATACAGACACATTTTACATACCTGTAACGTTGGGCTGGGCTCTTTGGCGATGCGCTTCGTCCAAAACTAGGATTAATGGATGTGAACTATCTTGATTGTTCTTCGAGCTCCTGCTCACCATCAAAACCAAATTTGAGTGCGCTTGATTTTACAAAATGAATATTGAGACGGCAACTATGCTTAAAAAGGACAAAAAATATATCCTATATTCTAGTCGTAGGGTTTTTATTTGGGTATAAATACTTACATACACTTTCACCACACTTATTGTGTTTTGCTGGACGGTGGGGCGTTATATTGACTCCATTGACCACGACACAGTTAGAACATTTGTTGAATTAAATAATATATAATCTTGCTATCTCATATAGGGTATTTCTTTTATTGTTATTTTTTTGTCAGGTCAAACTTCATGGTCTACTCTACACCACTGCGTTTTCTGCGCGCAAACAGGCGCTCCCCAACTGCTGCCCTGCCCCTCCCACTTTTGCTGAGAGGGACAAGAGTGAAAACCCAACAACATATTTTTTGACGAACTAGCTAGCATTTTTGTCTAAACTCATCTATTTTCACTGCTTTTTCATCAGTATGTAACCCAAGACTCTTCATTCGGCGATAGTCTTCTGTTCCACGGTAAGATATGTTATGCATTGCTAACGTTAGCTACTTAACTTTATGTTAGCCATTTGTTTAACGTTATTTACCTTTCATTAGCTTGTTAGCCGGGGGAAAGTTAGCCAAGCACTGGGAGGCTGAACTTCTCTAGCTAAGCTAACGTTGAACATTTAGCAAAAGCCTTCAACAGTTAAATTAGCTACAGTAGCTAACGTTAGTTAGATTGAGTGAATTATGTTTTAGTGTCTTGTAACATTATGTTTCTCTGCCTCTGAGTCCAAACAGCAAAGCATGCGACATAAGTTCGTCGCTCAGTTAATTAACGTTAAGCTAAGTGGCAAAATACGACTTAACGTTTGAAAAGATGATACTTTATTGCCAAAGGTTATGAACCTAAACATGTGTTATTTGTTTACAGTCCCCCGCTTGAGCTCTATCTTGTTGAAAGGCAGGCCAGAGATGAAAATGGATGTGTGACCAGCTCAAACAGAGAAAGTGGAAAGCAGGAAAGCGGCTTCCTATTAGGAAAGCCAGCAACATACAATTTGTGTCATGATGTCGGAGGCACAGGAGATAGGACCTCCGTGTACAGAGGGAAACAAACCAGAGGTCATAGCAGGAAACATGTCCAGTAATATTCAACAGGTAGAAAGTGGAGGATCTGTGTCTTCGCCTGTGGCCTCCATACAGCCTTCTGCCACCACAGCAACGGAGGATGAGGATGAGAGTGAAGATGAGTCAGAGATTCTGGAAGAGAGTCCCTGTGGCCGCTGGCAAAAACGCAGAGAAGAGGTAAGGATGGCCAGGAAGCTGTGCTTTGACGTTGTCAAGTGTAAATGATGGACAAAGTTGAACTTAAATTAAAAGTTATTATAAGACTCATCACATTTCTCTGCATAAATAAAAATTAAAAGTGACTTTTGACCCTTAAGTAATTATACCAGAGTCATGAAGCTCAGTTGACTGGATTAATGGTTGCAGCAATATTTTGATGTAGATCATAGATCCTTTTTCTACAGTTAAAGACTGCATTACATTTGAATGAAGCAAAATTAATATTCTGAACTAGGCCCGGGCGAAAATCCAAAATCTTCTCTTTTGATATAGGTAATTTCATATCTCAATAACGATATATATCACAATATAACATGTTTTCTGGTAACTGAATAAATAAATAGACTATATGAAATAAGCAGATGGTAAAGCCTATTGTGTATACTCCTGTGTGAATATACACAGGAAATACTTAATTAAGTAAGGTACTGAGTATTTTCTCATTTTTATTAAGAACTTTAGTGCTAAATTAACCTAGCGTGCAAGGATCAGAGCGTAGAGCGTTGTCTAAATGACGTAAATATTGTCGTAATGCAGTACGGCTACAGTTTTCTTCGACGTTCGATAATTTTTATAAGGTTTTGACGATATATCGTCATATCTCCCAGCCCTATTCTGAACTAATACTAATATATTTATCTGCATAAAATAAACAACATGTTGGGCCATTATTTTCAAATTGCTAATGTTTTATCTCACACACCATATTACTTCCTTCTAGTTTGGAATAAATGTTTTATGAAAGTGTAATTAGTCATGTGCTAAAGGGATCGGGTTAATAGATTATTTATCAGTATCAAGATACTGAGTCAAAATATATTTGTTATTGTCAATATCCCCCTTTTTCATGTTATTGGTCAGAGACACGTCATAAGTACACAAGTCGTAAGTACACAAGTCGTAAGTATCATCGAGGCAACACTGGACTCAAACTAGCCAGTGTCTTAGCCTATCAATAGATTTTAATATGGGCAAAAGGGGGATTGCACCTCTTTAGTGGATGATAATGTTCAGTTTTTTTTCAAAACTATGTTTTTCTGATGGCAGTATTTATTTTTTTCAAATTAAGTGTTTTTGTGTCTTGTATTTAATTTCACTATTAAAATATAATATCTCATAAGCCGTTATCTGTTCACTTCTACTGTAGGTGAATCAGCGTAATGTCCCAGGGATAGATGCTGCATACTTGGCCATGGACACAGAGGAAGGGGTGGAGGTAGTTTGGAATGAAGTCATGATCTCCGAGAGGAAGAACTTCAAACTGCTGGAGGTGAGACCCAGTGTTACAATATTGGAATAAAACAGATAAAGATACTCACAGATGTTTTTGTGCCTCCAGTAGTTTATGCATATGGGATAAAAGAAAACTATAAAGATTGATTGGGTAATGTTCTTTTACTTTAATACACACAAAGTTATAGGGGTGACTATGATGCAGCTCTTGGTCTGTAATGTTGAAAAACCATTCAACAATGCCAGTGAAATTCAAGGTTTCCTGTCTTACAGATAGATCATGTAACTTTAATTAAAAATAATATTGACATATTTTAAGGATTATGAATTTTGTCAGTCAGTGATATATTGTTGTAAATTAACTTTTAAATTAACTAATATAACTTTTTAAGTTAAGTCAAAGAAAAACACGTCTACCTTTTGTGTAAAATATATATAAAAAGTCCTGTTGTTATAAAGCGGTTATAAACTGTCCAGGTTTGTTAACATGATAATCTGTGTACAGTTTAATAGTGTCACATAATTTCTGGCATTGTGTATTATAGATTGCCGTTCCCCTTCGTGTCTAAGAAAAAGACCAGAAGGTCAAAACTACAAGAGAACATGAGAGAAAATAATGATTCTTTATACTTAGTTCACGTCAATAGTTCCTTGAAACATATTACTCATCAGTCAGACACAGAACAGTCAGTGCTTAAGGTAAATGTGGTTATATAAATATGTATTATAACATTAACATGTTATGTATAATTTGTTATACTTTGTTTTTCCTGCATTTAGGAGAAAGTGAAGGCAGTATTTGATAATCTGATCCATTTGGAACATGCAAATATCGTCAAGTTTCACAAGTACTGGGCCGACACAAAGGAGAACCGGGCCAGGGTGAGTCTAAGACTTGGAAAAACATTATTTGGTACACAAGCATGGTTTCCCCTAATTTCTTCCTCTCCTTCAGGTGATTTTCATTACTGAATATATGTCATCAGGAAGCTTGAAGCAGTTTCTAAAGAAGACAAAGAAGAATCACAAAACCATGAATGAAAAGGTAATAAATGACTGTATGTAAATTTATCAAAATAGAATAATGGTATATGAAAGTCTTGCTGTTCATGATCTACATATCTTGTGAAAAGTGAAAGCCTCTTTATCACAGCATGGATAAGATGGGCTTTCCAAAGCGAGGACCAATGATTTTGTTAACACATTAATTGGCATCTGGCCATTGGCAAAAGAAAAGAAAGAATTTGCAAATACACTGTGTACCAGTTTTGAGCAAAGTTAAATCACATTATGTAAGTCATACTTACTCCATATTGGAAACCAGCTAGTAAGCACTCTGATAAGGTGTATGGTCCTACAGGCTTGGAAGAGATGGTGCACACAGATCCTGTCTGCTCTCAGGTTGGTTTCTCGTTTTCAGACATCATGTTAAATTCATTATGGTCACTCACAGGAAAATGCACTCACATGTAAAACAACCCAATCCCTTTCTAATAGTTTGTATTTGTGCACGTTTCTCTCTGTACTGCAGTTATCTCCACTCATGTGACCCTCCCATCATCCATGGCAACCTGACCTGTGACACCATCTTCATCCAACACAACGGGCTCATCAAGATCGGATCAGGTATAGAGTTACGCAGGTTTCATCCTACAGGGTTAGGTAGTGTAGCTGAAGCACTATTGGTGGAGTCAAATGATACTAAATTATGGATTTAAAGACCGTAAATGTCTATGAATTTCCATGATTACGCAGTACCAGTGTTGTACAAAAGTAACAGTCTCATCCAGGCCTACACAATCAAGAATTCTCATGTGACAAAAATGGTGGCAATATCTCTTTTCTCGTGTACCGAAATAACCCCTGCACAATGTATAGGATGTGGACAAAGTAGTGTGTACTGTGGTTTAGAAAACAACTGTTGTCTGTACACACATACTGCAATGACTAAAGTCTAGCCACAAACGTTTTTCTGCACTTTGTTCTGCTAAAGATCCCCCTTTCAAACCCCTTAACTATAGTTTACACAATGTAAAGATAATATAGATTTTTTGTCCCTACCTCTTGTTCATTCTTGTTTATTCACTTTCCCTCACTGTTCTCCTTCCTACTTCTATATATCCTCCATATTCTCTCCTCCTGTCTCATCTGCAGTTGCCCCAGACACCATTAACAACCACGTGAAGACATGTCACGAGGAACAGAAGAACTTGCACTTCTATGCCCCAGAATATGGAGGTAGACATGACCAAAATTACCCTTAATAGTCTTTTTTTATTCTTACTGATATTGGCGGTTTCCTAACCTCCAGAGTAAACTGGATGATACAGATATATCGGAAAGATGTCATAAGATATTAACTTATTTTTAAAGGAAAAAGTGTGTGGTTTCTCACAAAATTAAATCATATATTGACGTAACACAATAGAAGTAGGGTATGTAGGTACAATTCCTTAGTTTAATGAATATCTTATTGTTAAATATGTTTTGAAGCCATTCACATAATCTAGCGGAGTATAACAGTGTTGAATAGTATCTTACCATAATCAACTATGCAAAAGCCTAAATATCTAAATTAAATAATCTAAAATGTATTTAAATCATAAAATATCTTATCAAAGTAGAAGTAAACAAGACTAAAAATCTGACCAAGCATTTGATGCAACTTGACGGGTGAAGGGCACATTTAGGTCTACGATATATAATATCTGTACATATTCTTTTCTTTTTTATTCCTTCTCTCATCATAGTTGTTGACGAGGTCACCACGGCTGTTGACATCTACTCGTTCGGCATGTGTGCCTTAGAGGTGAGACGGGACCCATGATGATAGCTGATAGAATGGCCTGAACCCTTTTAACGGTTTCATTTTTTGATTATAAAGCAGGTCGAGACGCTATGTCAATATTGTAAATGTATCAAAACGCTCAATCCACAGAGAAATGCACACAGCCAGTATTGAGAAACTCTGCCTTTAAACGAGCCGTCAGGACTTCCGTATGGTTGTGATGTCACAACTATACTATATGTAGGTAGAACGTGCTGCTACAGTGCCGTTGCAGTCATTCCCCGGCTGCAATGACGATGCAGAGACTCCGAGAGCGCAGATGTGGAAGACCCAGAAACGCTGACCAGTCCAAGCAGCCTGGGCTTTTTCGGGAGGGGGGCTTAAAGAGACAGGCGCTAAAACGGAGCGTTTCAGACAAAGGGTGGATACAGATATATTCAGACTGACAGTGATCAATACTGATTAATTGGTTTACTAAACATTAAGGCGTGTAAATATGTTCTATTAGAAACTCAAAAGTATGAACAGAATAGAAATAGGATGGACCTGAAAATGAGCATAAAATAGGACCTTTAAGGCAATATGTTAACGTGTGTGTTGATGTGTTGTAGATGGCGCTCTTGGAAATCCAGGGGAATGGAGAGTCCTCTTTCATTTCTCAGGAGGCCATCAACAATGCCATACAGTTACTGGAGGACCCACTGCAAAGGGTGAGATAAAGAGAGAGCCGTGCGTGCGTGCGTGCGTGCGTGCGTGCGTGCGTGCGTGCGTGCGTGCGTGCGTGTGTGTGTTAATGGGTCACCTCAGCTGCAGTGTGGAAGATACTATTTTGTTTTTAAACTCTACTCTTACACCTTTTTCTAAAACAAATGATTAGTTGATCAACAGATAACTAACCATGTGTCTTGTTGTGTTTATTTGAAAGTCCCATTGGTCACAAGATGTTTTTCCAGAAGTATGTAACCCAGATGTTTGTTTTTATAGGAGTTAATCCAGAAATGCCTCGAGTGTGATCCCAGCACAAGGCCTACAGCCCGAGAGCTACTGTTTAACCAAGCTCTGTTTGAAGTGCCGCTGCTAAAACTTCTGGCTGCACATTGTATTGTCAGCCACCACCGTAAGTCTCTAACATACACATACAAAAGACACAGAATAACAGATTTAGTCATTTTTATTTGCTTTTATGAGGTGTATATAATAAGTGACTTAAGCTAGAGTTAAAACTTGTGAGCTTCCTTACCAGGAAGAGGTGCTGGATTCAGGTTCAGCCTGAATCCATTTAAAGGGATGTCTTTAACAACCAGTATCACCTAATCAGTTCTTAATGGTTTTTAATTGTCCAGACATGATTCCTGAGAATGCCCTGGAGGAGATTACTAAGAACCTGGACCCCAACCTGGTCATCGCTGAAATAAAAGACGGCATTCAGCTTAAGTAAGGACCAGAAGCTGGTATCCACACTTTAGGAGGATTCAGCAATCTAGTGTTGGTCAGCCTCTGCTAGACACAGCACAAATAGTAACAGTAGTCATTCAAATAGAGGTATTTAGTTTTAATAGCAACAGCATTGATGTTATTCTTTTGTTCTGAATATGTTCAGTACAAGAAGATATGTTTATCAATATAATGGCAGACAGGTGAAAAAAGAAACAACATAGAAAAAGTATAATTATTACTAATATTATTGGTTGGTATGCATCCTACATACTGTGTTTTTATTATTCATATATATGTAAATCCTCAATTAATTTTTGAGTTTGTTGGTAATATTATATTATCTTATTTTAAATGTGTGCGGTGTAAAGACCTCAAACTTTAGTATCTGATTTTCTTCTGTCTTCTGTAGGCTTTCACAGTTTCCTGCCTTGGAGCTTGATAAATTCCTCGAGGATGTGAGGTAAGAAGCAAAGCAGCGACCAGCAAAAGTCTAAGCATGATTAGTCTATATCTACGACGTTCCACTTCCGGGATTGCTCTGGTGCTGCCAGAAATTCTGCCGGATTTCCCTCATTTAGGCCGTTACATAGGGCTTTCTTTGTGTTGGCATTTTAAACTCCGGTGGATTTGTGAGGACTATGGTTAACTGCTCCTCAGATCTCTGTAGGGTAAATCCAGACAGCTAGCTTGACTATCTGTCCAATCTGAGTTTTCTGTTGCACAACTAAAACAACCTTTGAACGTACACATGTTCCACCAAAACAAGTTCCTTTCCCAAGGCTATTTTGCAGAAGTGCCGTTGCTCTGTCCGGCGCTTTGCGCCACGCCCAAGATGATTGTGATTGGTTTAAAGAAATGTCAATAAACCAGAGCACATTTTTCTCCCATCCCGGGAATGCTGTGTGGACTTGCCAGACCCTCCTTTACAGTGCTGTGGAGGAAGGTCTGCAATGCAATACTAAAGCATGATCAGTTGTACTCTCAATTTCCTTAAGGCCCTAAGATAAACACAATCCGGCCACATGGGGGCAGTATGGGACCTTCTGACTTTTTTATTGTGGTGCAGCTTTCATCACTTTATAAAATGTGATCAAATCTTAATATGATATAATACCCTCCTAAAACATTAATTCTGGGTCCTGACCAAGGTTTTGATACATGTTAAGGAATTCCCTTATTTTTGAATGGCTATTGACTAGTGTGTTACTTTTGTGGGACACATTGTAATTTGGGTTGTTTAGTTTCAACAATATGGAAAGAGAAACAAAGAAATATGTGGTTACACGTTTGGTTTTCTTATATTATAGTACAACATTTTTCTCATTTTCCACCTTATCTCTTTCATCTCTTCTTTTGATTCTGACTTTCCCTACTTTCCCTCAAACTTTTTCTCAATCTTTTTTTCTCCCCTCTTTCTATTTTTTTTCCTCTTTCTATAATATTTTCTCCACCTCTCCTTGCCTTTGTCTCTTTTTCCTTCCCTGGATCAGGAATGGTATTTATCCAATGACGGCGTTCAGGCTGCCCTGTCCTCAAGAGCCTCAACAGGAGACTGTTACATCTCCCGTTGTCGTTCCCTTGGTCAAATCCCCCACCCCCGAACCTGCAGAGCTCGAGACACGGCGGGTGTGTACAACAGATTATACTGCATATTACATTAGGGAGATACAATAACAATGGTGACATTTAACAAGTAATCATCCTGATGCTAACATTTCTTAATTTTCACGATCACTCACTGAATCAAGATGCATACTGTGTATTTGCTGGAGTAAAATACTGTTCTGAAATCTCAACACTAGTTGACAACCATTCATACTTAGATTCCCATACTTCTTCTGCAGGTCATTCATATGCAGTGTAACGTTGAATCTGTCGAGGAGGGAACCAAGTATCATGTAAGTCTCATTAATAATATGTATAGGTTGATCATTTATTGTTCAACTAATTCAAAATGCAACATGATATTATAAGAATAATAATAATTGTGTCTGTTGTTGTCTTTCTCTCCTTTTAGCTAACATTACTGCTGAAACTGGAGGACAAACTGAATAGACATCTAAGCTGTGACATGTTA
Source organism: Perca flavescens (assembly GCF_004354835.1). Classification (NCBI taxonomy): domain Eukaryota; kingdom Metazoa; phylum Chordata; class Actinopteri; order Perciformes; family Percidae; genus Perca; species Perca flavescens. The sequence goes on along the minus strand of NC_041331.1, from coordinate 29,526,381 downwards.
CCTCGTAAGACCACCTGGGGCTACTCGATTATGGAAAAAATCATAATCCCAATTATTTTGATCAATATTGAAATCATGATTATTTAACACAATTACTCATTGACTTTTGGAAAGATGTTGCATTTAATGAACTAGGTAACCGTGAACAGTTAAACAAATCAACAGTGATACTTTTACCATTGAACTTTTTAAATTCTCCTTCAGAACACAGGACAAAATAAGAGTTTACTTGCAAAATGTATTGTGAAAAATAATCGTTTTTCTCGTTTACATTGTTTTTGTGATCTTTAGAATCCGAAATCGCGATCAAAATTAGATTAATTGCACAGCCCTAAAACCACCTCTTCATCACACACTGACACTTAATCACTCTGTAAGCTCGAAGGTACAGTCAGTAATTTGGTTATCGTGTGCCCACATTCACAGTCAAGTTTCATTATGTCAAAAGTGACTTGAAAGATTTGATTTGGGCGTGCTATAGGGTGCTAAAACAAAATTGGGGAGAATATTTTTAATTAACAAGGAACAATCTTTGACGTTTCCAACCAGTCAATATTAAAGTTGCTCCTGCAATTAGATGATCATTTGATATTGTTGGAAGGTGTGTCCTGCATAGGTGAGATTAGGGGAAGATAGGAGGAAGTTTTTATGAAGTGTGGTAATTTTGTCCATCTGGACAGTTTAGTTGTACAGCTTGGGTTAATGTTAGAATTCAATTTGATTTGAGGTGATGATAAATGATTAAGTTATGTCTGTATGATTTACTGCATAGCTAGGTCCACTGTACTATTAGACTTTACCACACATAGAGTTTTAATATACAGTACATATGTGTACACTGAGGCATGTAGGAAAGTGAGAGTGAGATTCCAGAGAGAGCTTTAAACTCAAATGGCGTCACAAAATACAGTATGCAAGACTATTTTAGGCAGGGAGACTAACCGTCGCTTATGTGTCATGAAAACCTTGCACCTCCCTATTTTCGACATATTTATCTGGATGGATACATTCCGGAATTGGATGGCCATAGTCGCTTTTCAAACCCTAATAGGCATGCGATCTGTTTAAAACATTGTCTTGATACCAACGATGACTCTCCTTGACAAATTCTAAATGTTTTACTTATTGAATTAATTTATTTAAAATTGAGGATTTTCATCTAAATTTTGTGCGGCGGACTAGAACCCAAAGGAAGGCAAATGAGACAAGAACGCACAACACAACTGTTGCAATGGTTAGAATAATGTATGACCCAATGTGCACATGCACACACAGGTATGGTAGGCATGTATAATGTTGCAGGCTGGTGGGGAATGCCTGCCCTGTGGAAGGCTGCAGCTGACAGCTGTCACCTCCTGTGTCAAAATCTGACCATCTCTTCCCAGGCTTTCATCTCCCTGTCTCTCACTCACACACATTCACTTGACTTTATCTCTTCTGCTCTTTCTTTCTCCCTCTGTTTCTCACATCATGTCTTCTCTTGCACTCTCACACCTTAATACCACTGGCACACATACTGTAACTTCACATCATAGACACACCCTGCCCTCTTCGTAAACAGTCCTTATCGCTAGCTATTATCAGGGGGTATTCTTTAAAGCTTTACTTATCAACATGCCAAAGTCCAAAGTAATGGTGTGGTAACAAGTAACACTGTGCAGGGTCACTAGCTCACTGGGCCTTTTACATTTCACAACCTTGGCCTTTTGCATGGCTCTCCTACACCCTACTTCAGTTGAACCCTATTCACAAAGCTTGTTTTTTTCCTCAAAACTTAATAGTAACTAATTGTATTAGATTAGTGTATGTCAGACTACAAATGCAAACAAGCAAGGAAGACTCTTACGCAGCTCCAATATCAATCCCTTCATCATATAGCTGTGGGCTGCTGGTGTTTTTCTTTTCTTAATGTCAAAGTTTTCTCCTCCAATTGTTTGTCTTGTCCCAGTCACATTCCTGCTGTAGTTGTAAATTGACAACTAGGTTATTAAAAATTGGTAGACCATGACAACTCTGCTGACAGGGTGCAAGAAAGGAATGTCACAGTTTGAGGGTAACTAAAATAAAAGTAAAAAAAACACTTAGTTGCAAAAGATAGTATCTATTTTTTGAAAACAGTATTATTATTATGATGAAGGTGTATCTTAAAGTTTTCAGGAGAAAGTAGGCATCAAAAGTTATAGATTTTATATCACAAATTCAGAGCTGATTTGTTCTAAATGTATTTTCCCAATGTTTTAGTCAAGTAAAATCCAGCATATGTTTTCATGTGTTGTGCAACTTTGCATATATTTTTCTAGACGTCTGTTGACTCCCTTTGTAGTTTACTTGTAGTTCAGTTTTTTAAGGTACTAACTTTCTCTCCACCTGTCTTAAACTTTCACTAAAGGTAGTGAGTCCTTACACTTTAATCTAATGTAAACAGTCAGAGGAATAGTATAGTCAGAGCATGAGTTATTTTACACAACAAAAGGTTTTGCAGCTGCATTGTAACATTAACATGATTATTGACACTACTGCTGGTGTAACAAAAAAGGAAAAGAGAGAAGCGGCTTAGGACTGTCCATTAAATCATTAAGCCTTAAATAGCAAGGCTGAAAAGGAATATTTAAAAAGCTAACATGTTTTAACAGATCGTGTCCTAATGAAGACCATGCTGGTTGAAACATGTTGGCTTTTTCCTATTTCCTGCCAGATGACTCCCATTCTAGACTCTCTGTCCTTTTTAACTGTATTGGATATTACATAATTTCAGTTCGCTAGATGTCCACAGGAACAAAATGGGTACAGAGATGCAAAGGTGTGTGTGTGTGTGTGTGTGTGTGTGTGTGTGTGTGTGTGTGTGTGTGTGTGTGTGTGTGTGTGTGTGTGTGTGTGTGTGTGTGTGTGTGTGTGTGTGTGTGTGTGTGTGTGTGTGTGTGATAGTAGTTGCTTAACTTAATGAGAGAGTACGTGACAGGTAGAGTTGATGATAATGAAGGTGATGTTACATGTCTATGAAATACTGTTATTAACTGTGCTTGTTTGTGTTTCAGATGAGAATGTTCAAGAGTTGGCTGAAGAGTTGGTGCAGCTGGGCTTAATCAGTGAGGTGGGTGTTTTGTGTGTGTGTGTGTGCGCGCAAAGCTGCAGGCAAATGTGTGTGGGTGATACTGTAGGTAAGCGTGCTATTTCTGTACCAAACTGGGAAAATTCTGTTGATTTTAAAAGGCAAGGTGACCCCTGACTCTCCTACATACCCTCCAACACAAACACACATCCCCCCCCTAAGAGCCTTATGTACATTTACTGCTACATATGTACTCTTGTGCCCACTCACCTACCCATGTTAAGGTTACATAGTCACTTTATCCCTATTATGTGTGCTAGAGCAGTGATTCCCAACCAGGGGTACGTGTACCCCAGGGGGTACTTCTGCTGTTGCCAGGGGGTAGTGGAAAGATTGTAGAGCGCTACTGCTCTACTACTTTTTTACATGTTGAAATTTGGTAAGAGAAAACTAGTTAGCAAGCACAGAAGTTTGAACAGATAGCTAAAAGAAATGTCTAAACAGTTCAAATGATTAGTTAGTTATAAGTAATGTACTGGATACATGTTTGAAATAGTCAGCTAAAAGAAACGTTAGTGGATAAATGGTTGAAATATTCAGCTTCACTCTAAGTAGCAGCCTAGTAGGCTAGTAGTAGTATTGCTGACCAAACCAACCTTAATATTGACAGTTCAATTTTATGAAAAGTTGTTTTATATAATGAATAGTGTTATACATTTGAACACACAGGGCTATGGGGCTACCTCAGACCAGAAAGGTTGGGAACCACTGTGCTAGAGAATATGTAGGCTTTTGTCTTAATTACTTAATTCCCTGAATGGGTTTTATTGATTAAAAGTTTTTAATGTCCAGGTTTGTTGAAACTGTTTGTGTTCTCTTTACAGGTGGACCAAAACAAAATAGCCTCTCTACTTGAGGAATCATTCAGCCAAGCTCTTCAATAGCAACGGGTTCCTCAACTACATTGCTGTCTAATCATATTATTATTATCATTACATTTTCTTTTTGGTTACTCAACACATTGACTATATATTTTTTTTATGTCTTTTCTTGTAAGCCTTAGGTGGTAATGTGACCAAAAGGGTGGGGGTTTTCTCTATTTCAGGGATTAAAACTTCCTAAAAGCACACAAATCCTTTAACATACAGCCAGTTTTAGAGTCCAGGGGACTCCAAAGAAGCCACCTGGACTGATTTGACATTTTTATTGTAAAAGTCCAAACATACATATACATGTGTGGGATTCTTTTGAATGTGTTGGCAATTAAGTTTGCTGTTTAACTAAAAGGTAAATGTCATTAATGCTGCAACAGACAATTGACAGTACTGGCTGGATTACTTACAGCCTTACCTTTAAACCCACTTTTTCTCAAACCGTTATATTTTAGTGTGAGGTGTTTACATAATGAATAGCCTAGGATGGGATAGGATGAGACGGTCTAAAACATCTAGACTGATTCAGACCTTCAGTGGAGTCACACCACACACTAACTCACCTCTCACTATTATTAAACTAAATGTTAATCATCTGATCCACTTCTGCTGACCACCAGCAAAACTAGCTTCTCTAGGCATACGCCAAACCATTCTTTTGGGATCCTCATTTTGCATGGTTCCCTCTCATTTGGGTTACTTTTTGTTTTGCCTCATATGAATATGAACATATGATATATGAACATTCCCGACTCATTGACTTTTGTGATGTGTTTAATCAACCTGTCACCCATCTGGTTAAATATATGTAATGGTTTGAAAACTGGATGGCAGAGATGCAACTTTCTCTGTTGACTTTATAATAGACAAAGACACATGATAAATATTTTTTAAAAGCCTTTGATACAGAACACAATGTATGTGCACCAATGCATATCACATTTTGGGTGGGCATCATGCCAATTTTCAATGGTTACTTTGAGGTACTGTGAACTCAGTGTTACTAAATCTGTTTCTGTGTTTGTTTTTTACATTTTGCTCTGCTGTTTGCCTTACGCTGGACCTACGCACATGCCTTAAAGTCCTCTTTTCTCTGTTTTTATAATTGTATTCATTGTTTAACCATTTGCTGCTTGTTGGGTTCACACATGCTACTCTGCCTGTAAAATTCATTCATGTGAGACTTGTGTACTGAACTCAGCTGCCATATGCTGTGGAGAGAGGACCTAGCCTTTTCCTGACACATCTGTGTGAGAGCGTCATATGCTTTATTTATATTACAGACACTGTATAGCATACGTTTTTCTTTACTTATTTCACTTTGTTTACTGTGATTTCCCACTGCATTGTTGGAAGTCTGAGCCAATACACAACTTCATTATAGTATAACATTCTCTGTATGTATAGAAAAAAAAAAACGTTAGGATACTATAAGATACAATAACTTACCTTTTTTTCTGGAATTTTAATGAGATTATATTGGAAATGTCTTATAATCACATTACCAGTTTAATTGAAGACTACTGTATGAGTTTGCAGCCAGAGCTGTCCTCTGTTGCTGTTTGATGACTTAAAATGTTAAATTGGTCACCTCACCAGTGAGATCATATTTATCCAATGATCTCCACTCAAATATATTTCTGAAGTATTTTTTAAATATTAAGGCTACTATTGTGCTCCAAATGTGCATTTCTGCTATACATACATGTATAGTCCATCTTAATGCATTAACTTGATTTCCCTTTGTTTGTATGTGTATTTGTAAACTGCAAAGATTGTATATTCCAAAGATGTGTTTTAAAGTCAGCCAGGAGAATGTAAGTGCACCACTTTTTGTCTAGAGAAGTGGTAAAAACCAACCAATGTGATCACCAGAGCAGCTTTATACTCTCTCTCCCTGTCTCTCTTTCTCTTTGTGTGTGTGTGGTGTGTATATACTATCTCTTCCACCCAAAGTATTGGTGGTATTGAAACTGGTTATTAAATAATCATACAGGGTGGGCAGCTTTAGCCTGTCACTCAAGGATGTGAGTTTTTGGTTAAATGTGTATATTCTTTGATTTCACACGAGCGTCAGTAAATGTTTGTGTCTTTTCTGAGACATGTATCCTGACAGAACCTGCAAAGTATGACTATTCTTTCAAATAAATGTGTGAAATGCTTCACCTTGTTATTTTTAGCCTGTCCAAAAGAAAAGATTATTTATTTTGTATTATTATTATTATTTTTGCATTTATGTGTTTTGATTTTCCAGTGTTTGTGAGGATGATCGAGCAAAGATGCTTATATATGCTTTAATTAATCCGGAATGACTGTTGCGCCCCTCAACGTCCAGCAAGCCACAGGTAATTTACAGGTGAGTTTCCTGACGTCATAAGGAAGTGGACAGAGGGACGTTGGGAGTTTCTGTTTCTCCGTTGTTGAACAGTTGCTCAAAAAATAACAGCTATTCGTTTATTCAAACGGAAACTTCTGACACAGCAGAGAGATGTGCACTTTTGGTGAGTAATGCTACAATGACATGTCATTGAATAATGCCTCGCTTTCGGGAAGTATACATTAAGCTTGTGTGTCTGACGCTAGTTTTCCCTCGACGGGTGTAACTGACCACAGGCCGGCAGGTAGGATGGTATTGTTTATTTGTTTGAAACTTTGCATATGTAGGCTACCGTGTTAGTGCGCATGTTGTCTCGCATTGCCAGATCTATCCCCAGCAGCACTGAGGAGTAATCAAGCGTATACAATGAATAACTGTTTTAAAACTATCACGTACATGCCCTCACTGCTTCTTAACATCTCTGTGACTCGTACACGAGTGAGAGTGAGTGTAGCCTTTCTATGCAAATGCATGTCAATCCCATAAGCCGTAAACCGTAACGTGTGTATATATATTTTAGGGAAAACGACCTAGTGTTAATAATTGTATTACAAATGTAATCCAGTCAGTGGTGGACTGTAACTAAGTACAGTATTTCCATTTTATGGCTACTACATCCCAGAGGCACTCCACTACATTTGTTTGTTACTGTTCGAGCCCCTTCCTGTCCAATGAAAACCACGTATCTCCAAATTTGGTGAATTTGAGTGTTTGTGATAAATTGAAAAATAAAGCGTTCCTTTATGTGTTGGGGGAAAAGAACTGCTAGCCTACTTGTTAAGATAAGTATACTATCAGTTGGGCTATAACACAGAATTAATTGTTTTTGTGTACAACATGGGTATAATGTAACAGAATGTATAAACCCTCTTACCAACCAGTTTCAGACTTTGACTCAGGCAATGTTCCAGGTTGTATTTTAATGTAAACTGTATTAAATAATAATAACTGTTTTTTTTTTTGTATTTCTGTCATCCAGATAAGGACAAAGGGCCAAGAAGGCTGATGAAAAAGGGATTAACCCTCATCCTGGTCGGCCATATTAACTTCATCCTTGGAGCTATTGTCCATGGCAATGTCCTCCGCCACATTTCCAAACCCAGCCAGCATATCACCACTGAATATACTGTAGCCAACATCATCTCTGTCACCTCTGGCCTGCTGGTGAGTCAATACGTTAAGACATTTATCCTTTGTAATATCCAGTGAGCACCAAGAGGCTTATGGTTTGTAAAATATATAGAATAATAGGTTTGTATATATTCACCTGCAGTAAACATTACAAGTGATTTGCACTGCTACCTCTGTGTAGTGTTGTGTATTTTTCCCATCATTCAAGACTGAACTTGCATATTATAAGGGAGCTGTTTTTTTTTTTTTCAAACCAGTTACTGGTTGAAACAGGCAGCTGTTGATGAGATGGGGTTAATGTCACATTTCTTTGAAATGTACTCCATACACTGTACTCTACACAGGGTTTTACAAAGTTTACAGACAGAATATTAAGACAAGTTACAAAATATATCTTACCAGCACTGCTTTCCATTGGTGATCTCTTACTTACTGTCATTAGTAAGACTCATATCTTTCTTTTTGTGTAAAGTCTTCTTAGCCTGGCACCAAAATGAAAAATGCAGCCTCCCATCCTTGGGGCCAGGATTACTACCTGCGCCCCCATCATTTAATAAACCCTACTCCAAAGCTGAAACAATCATCTTGTCATTTGAATCTTCCAGAGCATTGCTGCTGGGATTATTGCCATTGTGGTGTCAAGGAACCTGCACGTGTTAAAACTGGTAAGAATTTAAATTGTTTTCAACTACTGATATAATCACTCCAGTCAATCATTCTGTGTCTTCTAAATAGTTAGCTCCCCTTCTGTTTTTATGTTTTTGTTTCTGTGTCCCCAGCAAATAGGACTTCTAATTGCATCATTCCTAAACGCCCTGCTTTCAGCAGCATGCTGCACTGGGCTCCTCTTGGCAATTAGTGTCACTGTCGCCCACAATGGTGAGGGTTTGATGATGGGATGCAATGACACAATGGTGCCTACCAATGCTCGCTCACCTGTAAGTGCCAGATGCCCGTTTGATACAACAAGGATCTATGTGAGTGAGACTTTACTCTTAAATTTCCACCTCAGCTGTAATTATTTTTTTGCTCCTCTCCCCCTCTGTTTCTCCCCAATTTGATATTTGTCTGACAATTCAAGCGGCAACTTTTGAGGCATGGAATTCCATAAAGACATCACAAGAGAAATATTCAACCTTGTAGTGTTACTTTATTTCACACTTCTACTTCCTCGTTCCCATCACTTCCGGTCTCTCAGGACACCACCCTGGCGCTGTGGGTTACTTGTGCTTTGTTGGCAGCGGTTGAGGTTGGACTGTCTGTCTGGTGCTTCATCGTTGGATTGGCTCTCCGAGGACTGACACCCTGTGGGAATAGCTACATCAAAGAGCAGGTGTGTGTGGGTGTGGTGTGTGAGTGTGTTGGGGGGGCAGGTGGGCATGCTTGAAGGGTGTAACTTTGGTGTGTGTCTTGTCTAAATCTGACTCAGACGGGCACACACACTTGGTTGAACTCAAACAAACACTTATCCACACTCATCTACTCCCACTTTGTCTGTCATACTCTGTTCCTGTAAGTGAAAAGAACAGAAAAACCTGCTCATGATAACACAGACCTTCCTTTCTCTCTTCCAGTTGGAGGAAGAAGCTGAGTGCAGTCCCCGCAGTCGACGCCTGATTGGTCAGCGCTTGAACCCTGATGCCTAATTGATCAAAAAGCAGGAAGGACACCACTCCGCGTAGACAAGCACAGCTGAATCCCAAAAGGCATTGCTACACCTGTATTGAGACCGGTACAATTGCACTATAGACACCTAGTTGAGTGTCACTGTGGAACAGGAGTGAAATCAATTTAAAGAAACTGGTTCTTGCTTTGTGGTATCTTACAGCCACATACACTGATTCACAGATGGGTTACCAGGTGGCTCAATTTGTTGTCCTTTTATAAACCAAACCGTTTATCTTGTGTGTGTGAAGCTGTGAGCAGAATACAGTTTGGTTGATGTCAGTGCATTTGTACCTGATGAAACCAATGAATGGTAAATTGATTTACAGTGACACACAATGACTCGCACAATGTACGTTTCAGTAAGTGCATTCCAAAGTCCAGATCCTTTTGTGCAGATATTGAGATTCAGTGTGCATATAGAGAGCCGAAGTCACGCCCCTTCCGGTGGACCTCATGGGACTTTAATTTGGGGAAAAAATATGAACGAGAGTCAATGGAGAGATAATAATTATTTTTTGATCCTGTTTGAATTGAGCCATGGATTACAAATATGATGTTCGTTTTTCAACCGAAGAAAGTCTCAGTTAGCTGTAGGTTTGTCATAGGACCACTTATTTTTGTGTAAAACCGCTCCGTGAACTACATCTCTCGTCTCACACAATTTACCTCACCTAGGTTGATGCTCAACTTGCTCTGTTCCACAACACAGCTGTATTTTTTCCAGTGAAGTGTTTTCAGCAGATAAGCAAAAGAACAAGCGAGATCCTCTGCTCATTTGAGTAACGTTACATCCTCTGTACGATACACACAGACATCGTAGCTTCAGCGAGACGTCATCCACGTGACATTGAAGTGTGTAGTCTTTGTAATTACGTATTTTCACAGTCCTATACTTCAACAGTTTAACAACAAACAAAGACTTTCTTTGGTTGAAAAATTATTATCAATTATCTAAATTGACGAACATCATATTTGTAATCCATGGCTCAATTCAAACTGGATAATTATTATCTCTCCATTGACTCTCGTTCATATTTTTTCGAAAGATAGGTCCCATTGGCCGGAAGTAGAAGGGTGTGACTTTGGCTCTCTATATGCGTGTGGAAGCTAAAATGAGATACAAATTTAATCTTATTACTTATCAGTATCCATCCATGACTGTTTATGTTCAATAGTACAAAATTTGTCATATGAAGAAACCTCTGGTTATGAAGAATATAAACAAATTATTTAGCAAAATTATTTGGTAATTAAGGTACATTTTAGCTTTTATGAACTCTCATTTTCAGCAAAATATATTTTATAGTTCTGAAGGTTTTTAATATACCATTTGTACAGATTCTTAAACACTCCGTTGCATTTGAGATGCATTCAACAAACAATCGTCAATGTTTGCCAACATACAAGTTTAATTTCCATAAATAATGATGATTCATGCTGGCTGCTTATGCACAATGGTAAACTGTTATGTGGAGTCATATAATGTCAATTGTTTGAAGTGTTTGCTATAAATTGCCAAATTATTTTTATTTCTGTGCAGATACAGTATTTGGTTTTACATTAATTCAATTTTTTTTTTTTATTACATTGTGTTCATTTTATTTAAAATTTTCCTCTCACCACGTCATTATTTGTCAGTCTTGTGCTAGAGTTGATTGAATTTCATTTTTTCTTTTTTTTTAAATGCCTCCGAGAGAAAACAAACTACTTGAAAAGCTATGTAAAAATGTAAGGTTGATCAACTCCCACAGGTTATAATCAAAAAGTATGTTTAATGGTTTTGTTTAACTATACTGTTTTTGCTTTTAGTAAGACATAAGCAGTGGCAAAATGACAAAAGAATGGAGAAACTGAAATAGCTAATTTAAATCTTATTCTGTATGGACCCAGAGTTACAGAAGGTCTCATCACCTAAAATTCAGATTGCTAAAATGCAGTGTTAATGACCTATTTTAAGAAAGCTATACCCTGAATTAAAATAATCAGGATTGCAGCATAGCTGTTGAGATTGAGTTCATTTGTGTACCGGTACGTACAGTATACTGTGATTAAATGTGGAGTGGGGAAATAAGAGGTAAAACCAGTATGTGGGCCAGCTGCCAAACCCCCCACAACTCAACGACAGAGATGATCAGATCAGCGGTGAAACGGTTAATCTAATGCCGTGCTCAATTGTGTGGAAGGGAATCCTTGCACGCAGTACTAATCCTCAGGCTGTAAGAGCTAAATATTGACATAGTGCTGACTGATACAATCCCAACAAATCTGTTAGGCCATTTCACTCAGTATGACGTTGATGTCATACTGTGAACTCATGAAATACATAAATAAATGTGTGTGTGTGTGTGTGTATATATATATATATATATATATATATATATATATATATATATACATACACATATATATACATACATACACATATATATACATACATACACATATATATACATACACATATATATATATGTGTGTGTGTATATATACATATATATACATACATACACATATATATATACGTGTATATATGTGTATATATATATGTGTGTATATATGTGTATATATATATATATATATATGTGTGTGTGTAAATATATGTGTGTATATATATACGTATATATATATATGTGTGTATATATATATGTATATATGTGTGTATGTATATGTGTATATATATATATATATATATATATATATGTATGTATGTATATATATGTGTATATATATATATATGTATGTATGTATGTATATATATATATATGTATGTATGTATATATATATGTGTATATGTATATATATGTGTATGTATATGTATGTATATATGTATATATATGTATATGTGTGTATATATATATATATATATATATATATATATATATGTATGTATATATATATGTATGTATATATATATATATGAAATCACAAGATGAATGAGTATAGATGCAAGTTTATTGTGGTATCGGGACAAATGAACTGAATTGAAGTAAAGTTGTATGTTGTGATAGATTGTATGTTTGAGTGCATTATCAGTCTGCTCCTGTGAAGTAATGGTTCTCCCATATCTGAGGTTTACGTAAAATCATCTCATAAACTCATATTTTTCTTTAAATAATTGACAATCTAGTGAATCACTAATTTGTGAAAGGGTATTTATTATTACTTAGATTCTCAGTGTTAAAACAAGCTTGTATTATTTTCTTGAAATGTATCAACTTGAAAACACAATTTAAAATGTTTTTAAAAATGCATTGATTTGAAAGACTTAAAGTTGCACTTATCAGGCTAAATGGATAATCCAAAAGTTTTGGTGGTTGCATTGTTGTTTCCAAATGAGAATTTGCCCACTAGGACAAAACCAGTGTCATCATCACTCATCATTTTCCACTGATTCAGCTTAAACTGTTAGTTATTGTATTTTATTTTTCGATGTATATGTGTTTCATTATTTGCATCATGTTTTTTTAGCAGTATACATTTAATGAATACATTCTAATAAAGATTTCTAGTAATGTGTGTTTAAATGTTTAGTTTTGTGCTTAGTACAGTATTTCTTTTTAGTTCCCATCTTTGCTACAGGAAGACTGGTGTCCCTCCTTGCACCTAGCCCTGGAGGAAGTGTGTCTTGACTTCAATGGCAGATTTTTTTGTTTTAATTTGTCATTCTTTGTGTCCTGTCTGGTGCTACAGGCACTGTGGTGTGTATATATGGGATCCCAGGTTGGATCCAGTTAACCCCAACAGGGCCTTCATGTGACCTTGAAAATGATGCTGAATCCCTGGTGTCTATGTTACAAGTGAGAAACACACATGTGCTGTGGTCACACAAGCATGTTTAGCAATGTCAAATTTAAGTGAGTATAATAACATTCACAAAATAAAACTCGCCCAAAAATATCAAAGACCACTACATATATCCAGTACACAGAACACACGCACAGTTTCCCTACTTACCTAGTTTTTGTATTGTCCACTTGTTATAAGACAGCACATTATAATCAATGGCAATTAAAATAATATCCGTTTCTGGTCCATCTCGCCTTTATTGAAATTAAATGCACAGTTTCTCGCCATCAAATACCTATATATGTGTAAAAGTATTGACATTTATACAGTAAGATAACAGCATGCAACGTCCGTGGGGACAATTTTGTCATATCTGCGCGGTCACGAGGAATCCGCGGGCACGATGTGTCGGCTGCACGCTGCCGGCTGCAGGCAACCAGCTGCAAACAGTGGAACCGCGAAGTACTGCAGTAAACGGAGCCGGTGGAGCCGAGGAGCGCCCGAACCGCTCGTTATTCTTTACACAAGGTAAAGCATTTCTATTTGTAACATTAGACAGGAACTGTGTGATTCCTTTATTTATGTTATTCTTGTCGACAAGCCCGACAGAATTCGTCTATAAATGCTTTAAATGAATCGTGCACAAACAGCGGTGTTGGTCTGAAGACACTGCGGTGACAAACACACACAGCACCCCCCACCCCAGATTGATACGCTCTCGTGTGCGTGTCGCCGTGTGTGGTTCTTAATTCAACACAGCGAAGATGCCTCACTGGAGTCTAACGCTACCTTTTAAAGGTGTGTGCTTTCTAAAACTAGCCAGGTTCTGCTATGAAGAGAGCTAACGTTAAGTGACCTGTAACATTTACCGTTATCGTACGTTACAGAGGTGTTCAGTACAATGTTATAGTTATTAATTTAGTGTTAACGCTAGCTAACGTTAGCTATTAGTGATGTCACGCCACGCAAGTTAGCTCGTGTCTAAGGATATAACGTTAACGGTCGAGCAGTTGACGCAGGTGTAATTTAAACCTCAATAAATGGACACCCTTATTTACTCCTTTATTTCATATTACCTAAGCCTTTTTTATTTATTTATTTTTTTAATAAGTTTACTGTGTAGTCAACCATAAAGACACCGTGTGAAACATCGCAGGGGAACGCTACTGTTGCCCGGCCAACCTCACACAAACACGAGAGTGTGGGAGTGTCTGATCATCCGCAGGTGTAACGTTAACATTTACATTAACAGTTTGAAACCTGCATTAGTTGTCGTGATTCGCTTTGAACATATTTTCAGTAGTCTGCAACATGAACTACGTATGACCCCGCTCACACAACGCTCATAGACGAAGATAATTTGACATTGCAGGTTCAACACACAGTCTGTCTGTCTTTCAGAAATTCCTAAACGTTAGCTACCTACTACAGTACCAGTACCACCCAATTGGCTGGAGTAGATTTCATCACATATTTGAATCCTGACTTGTATAGAGACAAGGGTGTGGCTGATCTTGATCAGAAACTATACCAGATACAGTACATATTTGCTCTAAGCAAGCACACTCTGTTTGTTTGACCATTAGGCCTTGTGTTTAGACCTGCAGGACCTGTTTGATGGATCCACTCCAGTGTGACAAAATACGTTGAAAGACAGGATTTTTGTATCTTCCAGAGGAACCCATGAAATCATTTGGAGGATAATGACATTAGGGCTCAACTTCAGACGTTTCTTTGTAACATCACTGGAAATGGAGTGAGAGGAGACACAAACAAATAGAGCGGATGAAAGAGACATACAGCAGCCCAGAGGAGACCTCCAGCAGATGGCTGATGGTGGATCTATTATCTCAGCGACATGCTTTCAGTTTGAGGATGGAACAGGAGGGATCTGTTTTTGACCAGGGGATTACCAGGAGGTCGAGAGAAGCCATATAACGTTTTTTTTTCTTCAAATGAGGAACAATTCACATGACTCATTCTGAGATGCTACAAGAAAAGCAAATACTACAATGACAGGTGAATTTGAAGACTGACACAACTGCTTCATTCATGGCCTACAGATGAATTGGGACTCCACCACATGTGCAGGTTAGGGTACATATACTATACAGAGTGTACCCACCTTGTGGTTTTCTTGCTTTTACCTCCGCCACTGACACTAAAAATGGACTCAATTGCTTATAATTGTTAAGAAGCTTTAAAAACAATTTATGCATGTCTTCAGGGCTATCTTGTGGTTGTCTGGGGGATGATAAAGTCATCAGACTAAGCCACTGTGGAGAAATGTCTATCGTTAAGATGCAAGCACTTGGAAGAGGACTTATGAAAGACCGGTTTTCAAAAACTACAACAATCTACTGCAGACAACGAGTTCCTGTCTGTTTTTCAGTCCTCATCCCTATCTCCCTACTTCTTTTCTCCCTGGTTACACCCGCTCTGTCCATTCATATGGAGTCCATAGAGAGCCACAGTGAATTTAGCTGTGAGCCCATCAGACTGAGAATGTGCCAGGATCTGCCTTACAACACCACCTTTATGCCCAATCTACTGAATCACTACGACCAGCAAACGGCTGCACTAGCCATGGAGGTAGGTTGTTTTGTGTGTGTGTGTGTGTGTGTGTGTGTGTGTGTGTGTGTGTGTGTGTGTGTGTGTGTGTGTGTGTGTGTGTGTGTGTGTGTGTGTGTGTGTGTGTGTGTGTCACACTCACTGCTCATGGGGAAAATGGATAGCTGCTGCCGTGAATGAGAGGTGGAATTACATATTGTTTGTAAAAAAACAAAAAAAACATCTACATTGTAGCACTGAACTGTATTGTGGGACATTGTCAAGGAATCAGACATTAAGCCACGACAAAAAATGCACATGTCTTTGTTTTGGTGACAAGGTGCAGAAACTGTAAACAACTACAAAGCGACTGCAGAGTTTCACATTGTAGTGTCACACACCTGCTAAGGACAAAAGGACTTCACATACAGTGGAAAGAGCCTAGAATGGCTCATATCTGTAAAGAAAAAATCCTGAACAAATGTCACAATAAATAGTGTTGGCTGAGGTCAAAAGATGTTGTACTCTTGCTAGTATTGCCTAAATTAATTCAGCTTTCACCGGGCAAATTTGTGGTTTTGTGTAGACAGTGTTGTAATTTGAGCTCTATGTTAATAATTATTATAGTCAATTCATAGACTGAGATATATTTTTACATTTGCTGCAAACATAACACCAAACAAGCTATCAACCAGCAAATCCCCAATATCCTTTATCCTCAGAGATGCACGGAAACAATGAAGAGGCCTTGTTTTACACAGAGAGAAACGGGTTGCGTTTTTTGAAACATTGCCCCAAATAATGTGGAAACTATGGTGGAACAAATTGGATACACAGAGCCACACTAGTAATTAAGTGGCTTTCACACAGGCATGGAATATCAAAGTTAACCTCTCACTACATGTTACTGTTCCTGAAAGACTAGATGAATGTGTATTACTCACTCATGACCTTTTTTGAATGTGAATAGTAGCTAAAAGACGGAAGGTGCAATCTGAGCAGCAGTGGGAGAAATTATAAAACGGAAAGCATTAGGTAGTTATGTGATTGATACTTCCAGGGAAATTTATTTTTTTTAAGTGTAAGGGCATTAGTTTTAAGCAAGAAAGGGGAAAAGGTGCTGCGTTACACACTGAGTGCAATAGTAGACGCACACCATCCATCTGTATCATGTTACCTCTCTTTCCTTCTCCTTTGTTACTCTCCGGAGAGGGAGATAGAGCTCAGAGCAAGGTGTTGCTCAATAACTAGACTGTAATTACCTGTTTGGAACAAGTATTTGTAAGTAACAAAGGCTGTGGATGGTACTGTATTTGCGATTCGGACATGTTTGGGTGAGTTAGTTTGTACAGCGCTAAACTACTGTAGGACTACCAAGTCCTTTTTACCTAACAAAGACAAAGACAAAATCTTTGTAGACAAGGTCCAGTCTGTTTCAGTGGGAAAGTCAGGTTAAGTTGTTTTACTCTCCCAGACCCTTAAATTGTCATGTTTTTGTGTATCTTTGTCCATCCAGTTGTCTGTCAGTGCCACTACGTACATGTTGATTGGCATAGTTTCACCCATGTTTTGGCTACCGTGTATTTAAACTGTGGTTTATACTTTGAAGAACAGGAAGGATAGCAAATACAGTAAGTTAAATGAAATCTACCTCCAGCTGTTCATAGTTGGCATATTAAATTACCCTAAGCCAACAGCCCTGTCCAAATTCATCTGATCTTGGGGGATTTTTATTTCTGGTTAATGTTTAGTTAATATTTTCCCATGTCAAAACCAGCTGAATGTCAGCCAAAAGATCAAGCCAAAAATACTCTATGCTGCTATCTGAATATTTAATCACAGAAGGGCATTTCTAACATTTTCTTATGTCAAAATAGGCAATTCAAGAGACTGTCAGGATCACCTGTTGTCTGACACTGCTTTTGCCCCGTCAAAAAAAAAGAGGAATTAAGATAAACAGCTTTATTTCAGATTGACAGCCATGCATTTTGAATTTGCTTTGTGTGTATTTTGAATGGATGATGACACTCCTTGAGTCACAGGATTCACTCACCACATTTAGGACCATACAAATGTTCAAATCAAGTCAATTCCCCAGTGTCATGTCAAAACACGCAGTGTCAGATTGTAAGAAGCATCTGTTGTTGAACTTGATTTGACCCAGATGAAGAAGGAGCCAAGTAACTGACACCCCTAGTGCCTCCAGCTATGGAAGAGACAGCTTTCTGAAGATGTTGGAGTAGCAACACAAGCCCTTTTAGTTGTCCTGCTCTGGTCTGATTTTGACCAGGCATGGTAGTCCTGGTGGGAACCCTGGAGGAAATTTAATAATATCTCTCACAGGACGGGACACTGGCTGCATAATACCAACTTGTGTGTGTGTGTGTTGACAGATCTATACATTTATGTGCATGGGCTTATTATGTGCAGTTATGAGAGTGTGCAAGTGAATCTATAACGGCTTGAAATATTAGTTTCAGGATTCCACATTTTGTTTCACTTTAACTGACAACCACAACTAAGTTATTATAGTATTTTTAGATTTAATGATAATGGGTTTTGGCTTTTACATTCTGTACCTTGACAGAAAGCTAACATTCCTGTTGAATTAACAGTAGTCTGGCTCAACGGCTGTACATTGCTCAGATAATGCCTGACATCCGGCGTTTCTCTCACCTGCTGGATGTCGCTCCCCTCTCGCTATCCCCACTATCGCCCAGGACGGTTGTGATTGGTTTAAAGCAGGGGTCTTCAAGTTGCATATTTAACTGGGCCTACAATAACATGGCGCCCTAAAACCTTGATACATGCCTTTTTTGCACCGAATACTAAGCTATTAAAATAGCATAATAATTGTTGGCATGATTTTATAAATCATGTTTTAATGTTAAAACATAATAGTGGATGGCCTTAGTGACTACCTTACCTATAGGCCAGTACACCTATCATCAGTGGGGATTTATATTTGCTAATAATATGTTAGATTCATGTTAAGACTTTTTAATTTTTGAAAAAATTCTAAAATTAAGACTAATTTGGAGGCCCCTCTGCATTGACTCTGAGGGCCCCCCTAGGGGTCCCAGACCCCCTGTTGAAGATCTCTGGTTTAAAGAAATACAAAGAAGCCAAAGCGTTTTTCCCCCTATCTCAGAATAGATAGTCAATGTAGCCAGACCATAATTCATCGCTGACATAGAACTGTGGAGATAGGTCTGGCAATGCAAGACTAAATTAACAGTGACAGGCATTGTCATTGGGAAATCATATGAAGTTTGCATGTTGCACAAAAAAAAAATCAACCGGAAATGTGTAATTCAAATGATTTTAAATGAATTTTGACTTACATTCTACAGATTCCCACAAGTCCATATATCTTACAGCCATGACAGTATCATTTGAACTTTCACAAAATAGGAGCTGTGGTCCACAGGTGTACTGTACAGCTGCTCAGCTGGGCTAACACCTGGATGTTCTCTGTCAGAAAATTCCACCAGTTTTTAGCTTTCTGTGCTCTGATGTGTTTAGCAGGAGATGATGAGTCTCGGTAAAATACTAATAGATGTGAAGAGAAAAGAAGTGACATTTGTATGAACGATCATGATGAACCATTTTGGTCTATGACATATCGAACGGCATTATAGCTTAAATCCTTGTATATTATCAGCCTGATGAAGCCAGTTCTGGTTTCTGGTTGGAAACAACTGCTGGCAAATCAGTGTGACGTATTTCAGATGCCTTAACGAAACTGGAGCCATTGTCTGCAGCTGTTGTGGTCACTTTTTGGGTCATGTATCCCATGATGAATATTTTCTCTGCCTCAGTTGCAAAGCTTTCGTTTCTTGCAAATACATTTGAACTGTCATGTTGCTTTTATTTTTGTTGTGAGTTGTCTTCAAGTCATACGTTGAGACATTCAAGCTCAATTTTTACACCCTGCTCTATTTTGAATAGCGTAGAGATGTGCCCTTGTGAGTCCTCAGTTTTGGCTGACATTGGAAATACTGCCTTTTCTCCTTATTCTTTAGATGTCAAGCTAAGCCAAAAGTGGATTATCCCAGAGTGTGTGTGCACGATTAACATACTAGGCCTCATTTATTCAGTGGTTGAGTGACAGGCTCAAGGTACAGAACAGTATTTTTCTTGTGTGTAATTGCTGAGCCTAGCTAAGGGTTAACTGTACACAAGTACTTCGTGTGTGTGTGTGTGTGTGTGTGTGTGTGGGAGTGTTTGAGTGACAAGGGAGGTTAACGGTGCCAGCTGTCATCTCTCACTAGTGCTAACTAGCTGCTAATCTCTCTCTCAGTCCCACAATGAAGACATTGATTCCCACAGACCAACCGCCACCCCATCTGCCACAATAGTCAATTAAACGTGAGGGAAGAGGGTGAGAGAGACTGAAACATAAGAGGTGAAAGTGGAAGAGAAGGGAGAGTAAATTAGAATGAGAGATTGTATGACTGTTAAAA
The DNA here is from genome assembly GCF_004354835.1 of Perca flavescens. Classification (NCBI taxonomy): domain Eukaryota; kingdom Metazoa; phylum Chordata; class Actinopteri; order Perciformes; family Percidae; genus Perca; species Perca flavescens. Next base: position 29,506,425 of record NC_041331.1, on the reverse strand, counting down.
TAATTTATGTGAGTTAGCTCAGTTGGTAGAGCAGGCGCACATAAGCAGAAGTTTATTCATCGATGCAGAAGGTCCAGGGTTCAAGTCTGACCTGTGACGGTTTTCCTGCATGTCTTCATATCTCAGCTTTCCTATCTACTAAAGGCAGAAATGCCCCAAAATTTAAAAAATAAAATACAAATTGTGTGTGTGTGTGTGTGTGTGTGTGTGTGTGTGTGTGTGTGTGTGTGTGTGGGATAAGGGCCTGTACTGTCCATCTGTCAATGCATGTTACAGTTCCCAGAGGATGTGCTATAGGTTGTGACATTATTTGAGCTTTCTGCATGTTAGACACAGAGATTTAGACATATGACACCATTGGGATTGCATGTCTGCGCTTGAACCTAATCTCGAATTCTTCTTAAAAGTGAAGATTATTTTCTAAAGCATTCTCCCCCTCCCCCTAAAATGAAAAAAATAAAAACATCTTCAAAGTTTATATTAGAATGACATATGGCCTGATGCTTCCTAACACACTGTGTGTCAGCACATTTTGAAGAAAAACGCTGTTAGTGATTAATTAATTATTAATGACAAATCAGTTTTAAAAATGTATGCCTATTTGTGTGTAGAAGTCCTAGTGCAGTTACAAACAAAGAGAGATGGAAAAAGTGGGGATGTTTTCATGGGTGCACTGTGCCTTCTAACAAAACTCAAGACAGTTATGAAACAGAGAACAGCTCATTATGCCTATTATTATCCTTTGTTAAATAATTAAATAAATAGGCACGCATCATGCAAGAGTTGCCTTGCCTGAGGCCTCCAGAGCCCAGATGTCTGCTTGGCCTGGGAGTTTCCCCTTGAGTTGATGGATAGATATTTGGCTTTCTGCACTTGAGTTTTATTTTGGTGTAATTTAGGTGAGATAGAGGGCATTCTCAGCCATTAACATCTGCTATATCCAAATTATCTTTCCTCACTAAAGTAGGTTTGATTCATTTTATTCAATCATTCAAATAAATAGGGCAAAAGTAACGAAATCTGAGAGTGACTTGGTTTTATTTTCTTGCAAATATCAAATCCCTAAATGTTTTAATTTGCCCATTTGTTCTTGTTGTTTAGAATAATTCCCATTCTCTAAAATATTCTCTCTATTATTGACAAAAACAGGAGCTCTGCAGTTAATGAAGTTAATAATGTCTGTGGTAATTATTGAGACTGTGGTTTGTACTGGTTAATAAAACTACACAGCAGAAGGGTATTCTTTGCTGACAATATACCTCATTGAGTTCGTCCAGACAATTTCAGCACAATCTTTTGTCATTTGGATCCTGGAGTGAAAGAGATTAGAGGGCCCCTGGTCAACGGTCAGTTAGAGAAAGGCTCATTTGGGCTTCAATAGAGCACACTGTTTATAAAGCAAATAGACTGCAACCCTAGCCCTGAATGAAGGGATCTAGATCTGTCAGTCCCTACGTTTACATTCCCACTGCAAGACCAGCTTATTGGGAGAAATCAAGTTTAGGCAAGGAATTTGGGTTATAACCTGATTGCTATGAAACCCACCTTTGCATGCAGCTGATGGGAAATCACATTTCTTTCCTACTGAATCCCACGTTTTTAAAGCAATGCTGACAGTCTTAAGTGTATTAATGATATAAGGCGCTGCAGATTTGTTTTCTTTCTTTAGCTAATGCAGCATTCAGACTGACTAGATATTTCTTAGAGTGTGTAAAGTGTGTGTATGCGTCTTAGATTTACAGTCTGCTGTTCAGCTATGGAAACCATCTTATTTAGACTTCATTCATTTTAGTGTCAGTTTTACTTTACTTTAATTTTTAATTAACAAGGATGTACCACTACATGTTTTCTTTCATTCTACCACACGTCTGTCACTAAAACTAAGGCCAAGAATATATACATGTCCAAGAAACATGGCTTGTCCAACAGAAATTTATATTCACTGTGTTTCTCTTAAAGGCAGAGTTGGTAACATTTTCCAATATACACTTTTTAATATATTGTTTAAAATGGACTTTACACCCTGCCTAGGTGTTTGCTTACCGGTGAATGAGACGTGAAGTAAAATTGCGGTCCTTTCTCTGCTCTGAAGCAAGGATGCAGACAGCTGGCAGTAACCTCAATACTTAAGTGCCTTCGAAGATAATATATTAATATCATGTATTATATATCATAATATTATTTATAATTTATTTTCTCATATTGGGTTATGGTATCATTAAGACACATTACTGCAGTCATGTGGCCTGTTGTGGGCCCCCAGTTCAAAAAACAGCCATGGAATATGATGTACTGACAGGCAGGTAGTTGCATACTTAATCACTGTGAAAAGACTCTTAAGAGCTTTTCTTATCCCACAAGACCACCCATGTTTTATAACTCCACCTACTCCAGAAAGGACTACTGGTTGAAGTAGGTTTTTTAATTTACTCTTAGTAATATAGGCCTACTTGCCAACAATAGCAAAAATATCAAAATACCCATTTTCTGTGCTTCTTTTATGGAAAGATTTGAGCTCATGTTTTACGTTTATCATACTGAGAGACTAATTTAATGAATTGAACTGTGGTTAAGAAATTGAAGACTTTGCTGGTATTTATGAGTTTCAGAGGTAGATAGTCACAAAAAGAAAGAAGAATCATAAGGGAGGAAGTGACAACAAGAAAATGGGGCAATTGAACAGAAACAGAATGTCAGACTAAGCACAGGGAAATAATGACAGAGTGACAGGTTGTGTAAAGCCTTTAGAACCTACTGTCTCCGGTATTTGTGTTTCTCTCAGTATGGGGTCCTGTCCTTCAAAATAAGACTGCTCTGTTCAAGTAGGGCCACCCTGGGGCCACCAGGTCCCCACAACAGAGAGAGCGTTTGTGTGTGCCAAATCTGGAGAGTTCGAAGCTTGTGGTGCTTAAGCCTGGTCTGTTGTTTTTTTCTTTGAGTGTGTGAATACGAAAGACAGACTGAGGTTTTATAGATGTGTGTTATTGTGAGTGTGTGATGGCTTAGTTGTGTTTGTGCTATGTTTAATATGTGTGTATTTGTGTGTGCGTTTGGTGCATCTGAAGAGGCTGATAACCCTATTCACTCCGGCAAAGACAGACAGGTCCTTAAAAGTTCTTCATTATTTCAAGTGAAATCTTGATTATCCAGCTTATTCTGACAGAGTCTATAGAAGCTGCCAGCCTAAATTAAGTAATCATTTATTTATGCATGGAACAAAGGCACTGCCTGGTGCTGTTTTTTGGCAGAATGTTCCTATCAGCATAGCTGCCACTGCTGCTTATCCAGTCCAACAATGCCAAGTCAAGAGAGATTTTAAGAAAGACTGGAGACATTTTAGATTGCTTAAATACTGCTATGTAGCCCACTGTAAATATAATACCACAAGTTTTCATGAACATATGAAGCACTGGTGTATGCGGCTTGATTTCTCCAACCCAATAACATCCTTCTTAGACTGCTGGGACAATACAGTTGTATGCATCACCAGCATGCTTCAGATGTAACTAGAGCTGCAACGATTAATTGATTAATCAATGAATTGTCAATTATTAAATTAATTGCCAACTCTTTTCATAATCAATTAATCAGTTTGAGTAATCTTTTAAGAAAAAATTGTCAAAATTCTCTGATTCCAGCTTTTTAAATGTGAATATTTTCTAGTTTCTTTACTGCTCTATGCCAGTTGAGTTATGGATAAAACAAGACATTTGAGGATGTCATCTTGTACTTTCTGACATTTTACACACCAAGTAACTAATTGATTAATTGAGAAAATAATAGACAGATTAATCGACAATGAAAATAATCGTTAGTTGCAGATGTAAGTCTATCCTTTACCATTTCCTTTTCAGCTTGTTTTTTCAACCGAAATTCAGCCAACTTACAATTATTTTTTGTTATTTACCAACCTGTCCATTATTGCCCCAGTTAATAATATATAAGATACATGACTTAAACTATTTATATTTCCGCATTATCTTTTTGGAGTTAGGCCTTTCATTAGATAATGACGGTGTGGAATACGGACATAAAAGACGTATGATATTTAATGTTGCCGTCTGGAATTGTTGTTTGAATTATTGTCAATATGGTTCTTTATGTAAATTGCTTTGACTAATCACTTAATCGACTAATCGTTTCAGCACTAAAGAGTTCCATCTTTCATGTATCTGTTGTTCTGTGTTGTATCCCTCCATGGACCCCTCGCTACGTCTGTGTGACGTATAGTTTAGTCCATGCTATATGGTGTTCTCTTGGTGTGGTGTTCAACTCTGATAAAACACAAAAATATAGGTTATCCATGTCTTATGGACTTAATCGAAACCCATGACCCAGCCTGGGAACTGTGTCTGTGTGTGTATGTCTGGGGAGAGATGTTTAACTCTCATTGTTAAGCCCAACTTAACACTAACACACACACACACACACATCATTGATCCCCTTCTCACGCAAAGCCACTCAACACAAGGCAGCTCATACATTTTCAGCATACTGCAGGTCAGGACCAGCATCAGCATTAAGAGCTCTAGTTCTACTAATTGTTCCCTTATCAAGACATGCAACTCTCAACTCTTCCAAAATAGCACAAATGGATTTTTAATCAGTTCAAATCTTCAACAGTCTATAGTGAGACTGTTGCAGACCTGTTTCCTTTTTATTTGTTGCTTATAATATAATGCTGTCTCTGATAACAGCTGTCATCCTGCATGATCTGTGAGTAATTGTATGCATGTTTTTAGCAATTAGAATTAAAAAAATGAGCAAGTACAAATGTTCAGTGGTTGCAAAGTCAGTGAGTTGCTCACCTGCTTGATTTGCACTTCTGCTTGTGTACATCCCTTTGCCATCTAGTCCTCCAAATACTAGCCCAACCCGAGCATCCCACTCACTCTGTGACTCATCCAATTAGTCCAAGTAAGCCTCCTCTACAACTTCCAGAATCTATTAGTGATGCACATTTCAGCTTGAATGTATACTACACAGACTCATGGCTGTGCCTTTTGTATCACCATTATTATTGTGATTTTTGTGATTATTTATTTAATTAACAGATGAAAGAGGTCAAATAAACACATTGGGCACAGAAGCAGTATATGTTATAGTATATCATTCTAATTCTTAATTTCTCAAATGCTGGAAATAACAGGTTTTCGTCTAAGTGCTAAGCAGATGGATAGGCAGCTTGGTGTGAGGACATGTGTGGGTGCTATCTGATTCAGCTCCATAATAGTCACACTCTTGGCTCCCCATCTACATCTCTATCATTTAATTTGACCCGTTCTCCTACGCCTCTCAGTTTCTTTTACTCTAACTTTCACACGTCCTCTGTCGCTTATTGTGCAAGCTTATTTGCTATACTTTTTGGATGGTTTCACCCATTAAAGGAGTCCTACCACAATGTGTGTGTGCGTGTGTGCCAACGCACACACATGTGTATTGCTCTGTTATCCTCAATGAGACATGGTCCTGTGAGAGCCACCACATCACCTGTTGCCATGGCAGTTAAATAGGCAGGGAAGGAAGGGGAAGAATGGAGGGAGACATACAGGCAGGGGAGGAAAGGGAAATTGGATGATGTGTGCATGTTCTGGACTAAACCAAGAGGAGAGGAGGAGGAGGGAAAAGACTGCTAATAAAAGACAAAGAAAGGAAATAGGACACTCATACTGGTAGCTAAGTAATTGTTTGAAAAAAATAAACATTGCTTTTATGTGCTATATCTCTTGAAAGATAAAAAAAAGAGTAATTGAAAGTCTGCAAAATCTCTGATATTTGCAGTCAAACCCGTGTAATTATGGACAGACATGGTGTATTTGAAGGATATAATGTCTCCACCCACATCAATAAAAAGACAGGCTTCCATTGTTGTTAACATGGAGTGTAGACATACAGCAGCCTTGAAAAGTCAACCCACAATTTATTCTTGGTTCATTGATGATTTAACTGGAAAAAAATATAATTTCAACTAATTTTAAACTGTATCTAAGATGATTGATAGTTCTTTTTTTTTTTTTTTTTTTTAGATCAATTTTTTTTATTATTTTTGAACATACAGAACATACAAACACAATTGAATAAGATCAAAAACCCTCTCCCACCCCCCACCCTCTGCAGGCTTGAGGAAAACAAAAACAAAAACAGAAATCACAACTTGCCTAGTCACTCTCCTCTAGTTCTTGTGCTGCTGCGTTTCTCCATAGGTCTATAGTTGATGATTTGGCTTTGTTAATCCTTGCTGTAGAGAGCTCAAGCATAACTATGTCTAGAAAATACGGCAACCACTGTTTTATACAAAGTGATTGGGGTGGGGGGGGAGCCAGTGTTGAGCTACAATTTTCTTGGTTGCGGTTGTGCCGGCTAGCCAAACTTTCTTCTCTCTCCCAAGCAGGTTTATAACATTAACTTTTGCTACTCCTGATTGGATGGAACACACAACTCTTTAGACTACCCTTCTCTACCCTTCTTCTAAACTGAGCTTCAGACTGAGTTGCCATTTTGTTTGTCTTCATTGATTCAACCTGACATTGAGTTCATGTTAGCTAATTTCTCGTTAGGAAAGGGAGGGTGTTTTTGTTTTAACACGGAAGCTGTAGTAGTGGTTGCTAGGAGCAGTTAATGACTTTTTCCACATGGAACCAAGCTAACCAAGCGAGAATCGGACCTAATTTTGTATCTATAAAACTGAGATTTAGTTGTTAACGAGTTTCAAGAGTTTAGAGAAGCAGTGGCCCATTTTGTCATCTAAATATTGGATTGATAAATATCTTACCAGCCCTAAACATTTCTTAGTGAGTATTTCTAGACTCAAATATCCTGGGGGAAACTGAGCTTGTAAGATCTGGCTCTGTTAGGCTAGAAATACAGAAAATCATGGCTGTTTTTTTGTTCTTGACAAAAGAGATGATGGCTGAAGCAACAAGTCTGGAGACAGGTTTGAGAGTTTTGGGAAACAAAAAATAATGGGACAACAAAGGTAAAAATGCATGTTGAGAGGTTGTACTAAGATTTCTTAGAAAATTTAGAAGCATGATGACGAGATAAGATAGAAGTTGGGTCACTGAAAAGAAACCAATGTTGAGGATGAGGACATTGGAGAAATAAAGGTGCCTTAGGTCAAGACATGAAGAAGGGAACAGAGGAGAGACGGAGCATGTTTATGGTGTTGCTGAATAGTTTCTGTCAAACATGAAATGACAGGATAAAAGTAGGAGTAGTCAATGAATGCTGATGTTGGAAGAGAAAGTGGAGGAGGTGGACAAGTGCATGTCAGCGTAATTGCCAGGAGTAAATGGGAGGCAAGGAAAATAAGAGATGAATACAGGAGAAAGAAGAGGAGGGGAAGTGAACGTGAAGGGGAATGCCATTAACAGCTTTGTCCGGTCCTCCCAACTGAACGATGGATGGACACGAATAAACGAACAAATGAATGAAAGAGGGAGAGAGTGTGAGAGAAGGGTGCCCCTTTCTTAACTGTCCTTTCAGAGATTAGGGAGGAGAGCATCGCGGTCTGTTCAGTTCATCTATTCATGGGCAACGCCTGTCTATCTCACGAGCCTGTGAGAGGAGTGAAGAGGCAGTGCGTGTGTGTGTGTGTGTGTGTGTGTGTTGTGGTGTGATTTTGTCTATGAACACATTTATCATGTGTGCATTACTGAGTGCAAATGTAGAATCTTGCTTGAGAACAAATCTTGCAAGTAAAAGTGGAGAAGAGAGAGCAGTAGCAAGAAAACAATGCCACGCTTAGAGAATAAAATTGAAAATAGGAGCTGAGCTGGTGCAAGGAGAGGGAGATAGAGGGATCATGTAATTGCTACGTGATTGTGAACTGAAACGATGCACTTGTCTTGCGCTGTAGAGGGAGATAGTGAATGTATTTGTCTCTAATGTATGGATGCAATGAAGGAGGATGCAGTTAATTTGAGTGTGTTTGAGTGCCGGGAGAAAAAATAAAGGGATCAAGTTGCAGTAGAGAGGCGGAAGCAAAAGGGAATATTATAGTTTCTGCAGAAATTCAGAGAGAAATGTAGGGTTTAGTTGTACTAGCTAGTGGAAAGGGAATGTTGCAGGGATGTTATATTGTAGCCAGCTAATGGAGGTAGAGCTGATGTGGTCTGACAGCATTTGTGCTGCAGGGCCTGGCCGACTGATTTGAGAGTGAGTTAGTGTGTGAGAAAGAGATGGCACGAGAGGAAGAAAAAGAGCTAGGGAGCGTGTGAGGGTGATGTGTCCAGATGGAACGTGAACTCATCTGTCAGAAAAAGGTGCATGCACTGGTACATTGCATGTACCAGTGCATTTAAAGATCAACATTTTGTTCCTTTTAACGTGCAGGTTCAAGGGCTTGAGGTTACCGGTTTGTTATTTGATAGACAAGAGTCAGTGCACATAAATGTTCCATAAAAACACTTATTAGCAAAACATGCATGCCACCAGTTTCTTACTAGACTAAACATGTTCCTGAATTTTAAAAACCCTTTGCTTTTAATATACTTTTCATTGGGTTTTATAGTTTAGATGATCTGATTTGCAATTTGAGTGGTTTTCTGTATCATGATTGAGGGCGGAAAGCACTCTAAATAGCACTTAACAACAGCTCAAACAACAACAACATAAAGTCCATGAAAATCCCTGATAAGAAAAAATGTTGTGCTATGTTGAATACCAGAACACTGATTTGGAGAACTTTGGTCAAAAACGTTTTTGAAGCGGGATTGCTGCCAGTTCAGGAGCTGTTTCTTTGGAGGCTTAGACCCAACAGCCTGTCACCTTGATCTGACCACAACACAAAGCTGGTGACAGTTTCAGGAAGTGTGTATGTGTGCCTGTCTCAGGTTCTCACACTCCAAACACTCTTTCCAATCCATTTGACTCCCTAATCCACCAGAAAACCACCACTCTTTTCTCCATGTTGCTCCAGTTTTTCTCCTCCTTTCCTCCATCCCTTCTCTCCCTCCTCCTAATACGCTTAGAAATGTGTATGAGTTTCTGCAGAGTTGGCTAACTGGATTTTCTACAACCGCTCTCAGCACAAAACAACACACTCTCTCACAGACAGGCAGACACACACACACACACACACTGACTAAACAGACTTCTCAAAGATATTACACATGCCCAAAAAAACATTTCCTGTTTTGGATCTGAATGCAGATCAACGCAACCCCACCATCTTCTTAACTCAAAGAGAGAGAGAGAGAGAGAGAGAGAGAGAGAGTATATTAGATTGTTAGGGTTTTGTCCCTGCCTTCAATGTATTTTGTGGGCAGAACTGTTGACTGTTTATTAAAGTCTTAAGTTGCAAAACATACAATAAAGACACTTGGAAATGGAACAAAACAACTTACCATCTTGTCCTACCACTTATCAATGTATAATTCCCAAATGTTTTATTATTGTGTAAAAGAGTGAAAATTACATATCATCAGGATGTGGATTGTGGAGATTAATTATTAATGTAATCCTTTTTAGGGGATTGTCAGTAGAAAAGAGTAGCCATAGAAAAGTGATCAGCTATTGATGTTCAATAACTTCCAAAATTTCAGCTCTAGCATATTTCAGGCTAACAGGCTAGTTAACAACTTTTTATGTAATCTGCAACAGTGCTCTGTCGTATTGTTGCCATTTATGTTTTAATCTCCATCACACCCAATGAACAGGACACTCTCTCATTCAACCAGAAAAGCGTGCAAAAAGTTTTCACAAGCAACACCCCCTTTTCCTTTTTGCTATGAACTTTACAGCAGTTATTAGTATCCATCTTTTGTTTGCCAAAAGCCTAATTGCTTACATTATGTGCTGTTAATCATAAGACTTTCTTTCTGTCTGTCTTTCTTTCCATTTTTTTTTTTTTTTTTTTTACATGGGAGTTTTGTTTTCTCCTTCTATCTTTCTCCCTCCCCCTGGGTTTCTTTGGAGAGAGGGAGTAAAGCGAAAGAAACATAATCCCTCTATTGAACAAGAGGTGGACCAGTTGGGGGCTTTTTTTCTCTGTCAAAGAACCCACCCTGCTTCTCATTCCGAGTGCTCACAATTGCCTGTCCAAATCACACACTCCCATACACAAATGCATTTTTTATTTGATTTTGAATTAGATTTTCATTCAGCATTCTTTGTTAACCTACCAGTATTTTTGTTGTATAGCCTATTAGTGGCATATGTCTGGTTTGAGCAATCTGATATTTTTTACATTGTCAAAACGATAAAGAAATCTCTATAAAACCAGCAGCCAGACTGCATTACAACCTTACACGTTATATTCATTTTTGCTAATTTTTAAGTTCTTAATAATATATGAAAATATTCAGTTATTTTCATTTGTCAAATATTTAATTGACACAGAAGCGTATATATGTCATGATATATCGTTATCAAGATATGAAATTACCTATATTGGGATAGAATATTTTGACCATATTGCCCAGCCTTAATTTGGGATGGTGAGGATTAATGATGCATAAGATTTCCCAACACAGCAGTTGAATCAACAGCACTGCTGCAATAAGAGCACTTATGAAGGATGCAGTCATGAACATTAAAATGTTCCTCTGAAATGGTTGCCATTCATACCATTTTAAAGCTAGGTAGGGGGTATGTCAAGTTGGAGCACTGCAAGCATGGATGGCGTTTTGGTAACGTGGTTTGCATGATGACCTTTGATAGTAGATTGTAGATTTTATTTTCTGCATTGTAAAAGGTTTAGTTGAGCTAAAGACATTTCACTTTCAACTTTTTAGTTTTAACTTTTATCACGTAGTTTTGACCTGAGTTTTAGTTTAAAAGAGTAAGTGTAGCTCACATTTAGCATGTAAACTGTTAAGTGTGCATGTAAATGTATTGACCATGTTTACCCTTTGCATTTTGTTGCCATTTTCACTTTCCATGACCAGTCAGTCTTCACAATGAGAGGACCTTGTTTACTGTAATCTTTAGTAAGTAATTTGATAGCTGGACACTTTTTAATGTGTAGGGATGTAAAATTGAAGTAAAATACACATACATAAATTATTTAAAAAATGTGCTTGTTTATGCGATAGACTAAATATTACATTTAAATAATAATATATAATTAATAAATAACCAGATTTTCAAAATAACAGTTGCAATGTGCAATTATTTTTTTTTTGTTGTTGCAATTTTCAGTGCGCTACCCACCTGGTTAACCTGGTTATGAGAGCTAATCAGCACATAGCTGCGTTGATCAACCACCAGAACCGGACCGTTTGTGTGTGTGTGTGCGTGCGTGCTCGCAGAGAGAAAAAGAGAGAGAGAGAGAGACGTTGTGTCGTATGATTAACAAATTTAACATTTCAGCAGAGGTGCTCATTTCCATACAGGTTTAGTGGCTTGACGGTTAACGGTGAAGTATGGATTTGATTCGCAGGGGTATTTTGGCAACAGTAATGTTATTAGTGTTGTAAGTTAGCAGTAGACTTAATTAGAGTTTAGATTCTCTGCCCAAGCCTGTGTCTCCCGTTGTCGGCCAGTGCATCAGCATGCAGACCGTGGCGAAGGACAGTATTAATTAGGTGATCAAGACAAGAAAGTCTCCTTTCGTGGTTCCAGGGCTTTGATTATGTTGCTGCCTTGATCTGTTACCCAAACTATTTGGCTGAGGGAGGGCTGAGGGTCGAGTTTTTTTTTTACGTTTCTTCATTCGGATCCATTTGCGATCCATTCCATTCTGAATAAACAAACAACTCAGTTTACATGCTTCGTCCTTGTTGCATTATTCATTAAGATTATTCTAAACAGATTTCTGTAGTTCAAACAACTCGGAATTGTAGTTGAGAACGTCCATTGTAACAGCCCACATATTAAAAAATTGTCGGGTTTAAATCGGGCTCGGTCTAATAATTCCAGTTAATGTGTCGGGCCGGGCTTGGAAACAACGTGCACGGGCTCGGGTAGGGTCGGACTTGATTTTTTTGTGCCCGATCTAATTCATTTGCTTTATGCAAGCCAAGTTCAAATTAACTATTATCTCATTAATGAGTTGTATTCATTTAAAACACATAAACAAGTAAAGAGGTTCCATTTGGTGAAACATAATGGCTAAGCCCATGTACCAGTATACTGTAGCTTCACCATGTAGGAGCATGGTTGGTTGGTTTTATATTTGTTTAGGTAAAATGGTGCTTCCACAACACAGATCTAGTATGTACCTATTGTCTGTAATGACTACGAGCAAATTCTCTCCTGTGTTTGTAAGTCGATTCAGTCCACTACACATTGAAGGAAAGAAAGAGAAACAAGCAGGTAGAGAGATTTGATGCATTACGTTTCATCTTTCTTTTGTACCCTCTTCTCCCCATGCTTATCTCCTTCTTCTACATCTTTACATCTGTTAGTAGCAGTCTGCAACATCAGGACTTTCCTTTCTCTTCTGTTCCATCACAACTGACTACAAAGTGCCAGACAATTCACTCTAGTCGTCTTCCATGGAAAGCTGATTTCCTCCCCCCTCCTCTGGTGGCACAGTTAGACCACTTAATATCAATATTCTCTTTGTGGTGGGAGGTTGGGGGCAATTGCCTTGACCGTCAATATAATTGCACACAGATATCAGCGCACATGCATTGACTTGTGCACGCACACAAGCCTTGCACACTCACACACCGGAAAACACGATAACTGGGACATACTTACTCAGAATACAAGAACAATGACACACATACTAATGCACACATGCATAACCCCACATGCACGGGAGAAATGGGCAGAATGGGGACACACAAAATGGGGGTCACACACATTTTCGCTTTAGAGTTAGTATGAGGAGACATGGAGAAATGTTTGATTCTGCTGGGCAGTGAGACACACTCATGCAGAAAGCAACTAGCACTCAGTTAGGCCTAAGTGGTGCCTCAGGCTTGTACCAGAAGTATGAGTGAGAGAAGTGGACAGACAAGGGCAGCAAGACCGTTCTTCAGAGCAATGCCCTTATCAGTTTTTGTAGAGGACAAGTAAAGACTTTCAGATCCCAATTGATGTAAAAAAAACCTCTTTGCAGCCAACACATTATGACTTACTTTAACGATAGTGTTGTCTCTTATTTGTACTCATGCTACTCAAGTCAAGGGTGGAGTGGGGCACTCATAGATGTAAATGGGACAATATCACATATAACTGACACCAGTACCTGTAATGTAATGGTAGCCACTGCACATTTTTTATTGATGTCATATTTAAAGGTGCAATATGTAATACAGATAGCTAGCGTTTAAAATGGTTACTGCAGTCCAAATTTAAAATACTGGAGAGAGTTACTCAAAGTTCACGGGGGTTGCCAGGTTGAGGACACAGCATCCCACAATGTCAGTGTCAAGCTAAATGCCAGACATTACTCCACAGCGCAGCAGAGTAGCTAACGTTAGATGCTATGTTAAATGTAATACGGCCCCTGGTTATGATTAGGTTTTTGAAATATTCTGGTGGTGCATGTGAACATCATGTCCTGGTTTTAGAAACCTGAATATGCTACCTGGAGGACTGTAATCACCTTATCCAGGTTTCGGAATTTTTTTGGTTGGTACAGTACATAGTAGTCTCGCTTTGCCAGACCCTCCTCCAAAGCGCGCTGAAGGAGAGTCTGGCTACTCCACATAGCATTCGGGGATGGCAGGAAAACCTGCTCTGGTTTATTGGCATTTTTTTAAACCAATCAGAATCAGCTAGCTGTCTCAATTAACCACACAGAGATCTGAGGAGCAGTTAACAATAATCCTCATAAATTCACAGAATTTAAAATTTCAACACAAAGAAAGCGGAAGGAAGTGGAAAATACATGCATCCAGTGGAATTTCCTGCAGCACCAGAGCAATCCCGGAAGTGGAAAGCAAAGGATATAGACTAAGTACATAGTGACTGAGATGGTAAGAAATTAAGACACAACTGTACACGGATGATCAGAAACATGTTTTAAAGGATATGAATAACCTGGTTTCTCATGTTCCATGGAAGAAACATATCCTGAATAAGGTCAAAACCAGGATACTAATAAACACTCAGTATTTAACAGCTAAACATAATTACTGTATGTATATATTCAGAACCTTGTAGTTCAAATGCAGGGCACGCTTAATAAGGTTTAGTCCACAATCGATGCACATGTGCTTCCTGTCCACACTGAAGCTTGCATGTTCACAAACCCTAAACACATGGGTTGTAAAATGCATGAATTATTGAATTGAGCAGAGTGTGTGTGTGTGTGTGTTTCTGTGCAATACTCAAAACTATGTCACACAGCTCATGCCCCACTGCACCCATTTACTGGTGGAACATCTCTCCAATGTGCAGATCTAGAACACAGCAATTCAGAACGATCAAAACATACTCACAAGGCATGAAAAACACACACATTCACTGATGCATGGGTATTTGAACAAGTGCACCCATACAATCTTTAAGCATATACTGTAGCTTTTGTGGCAAGCAATCAATGTAAGTGCACTGTTTTGTGTGTACACATATGTTATATACACACATATGTGCACAGGAACATATATTTCTTATTGTTCTACTCTCCATTCATTGCTGCCATGGTTCTGCTCTGATTTCTCTTGTAAAAGCTGCATTGAAAATTTCACTTTAGAGCAGCCAGATGATATGAACTTTTAAATAGCTGAATAGATGCAGGTCACTTTGAACACATAACCCTGACAGTGCACACAATGTTGCTGGCAGTTGCTGATCAGTAAGCTATGTTGAATATATTGGGTGTGCGTATTGCACAAAAGCAGAAATTCACGCAAATGTTTAAAATATGAGCCTGAGCAGTTCAGTAAGACTTTAATTAAATTAAAAGTCCTTTTAAGTTAAACATGGTCAACTCTTTCAAATGAAGCTCACAAACAAGGCTGACTTGAGAGAGAGAGAGAGACAGAGAGAGAGAATTGAGAGCTACTCACACAGTTTTAATATTCACATATATATATATATATATATATATATATATATATATATATATATATATATATATGAGTGGGTGGCTGATCTTTAATGCGATATCTACATTGCCCATTATCAGCAACCATTCATCCAATGTTCCAAAGGCACATTCTGTTTACTAATCTGAATTCATTTGAAAAGGCTAACTGAGAAAACATTGGAGAACCCTTTTCGCAATTATGTAAGCACATAATATAATCTGAAAACTGCTGCAATTGATCTCAGTTGGTATTCTGTCTGTAATGGAATGGAAATTTCTAAGTGACCCCAAACCTTTGACCGATAGTGTGTGTGTGTGTGTGTGTGTGTGTGTGTGTGTGTGTGTGTGTGTGTGTATATATATTATTTTTTTTGCCTTTTTTGCCAAGTACATTTACACTTATGAGGAATATGTCCTCTGCATTTAGCTTGTCCTATCTAATTAGGAGCAGTGGGCAGCCATATTCCGGCACCTGGGGACCAACCCAGTTGTAATAGCAGTGCCTACGTCACGGGCAATGACAGGAGTTACCTAGCACGTATGCAGGTGGGAGGAAACCCATGCAAACATGGGGAGAACATGCAAACTCCATACAGAAAGGCCCTACCCGGACATCGAACCCAGTACTAAGTAGTGCCTACTTGCTGTGAGGCAGCAATGCTAACCACTGAGGCACCGTGCCATCCAACAGTATTTAAGTCCTAATCTAATTTCTATGGAACAGGTTTTTTGGAACAAACTGATGAATAATTTTCTCGTCAGCATGAGCAGAAGTAGCCACCAGCTAAACTTCCTCAACAGAAAAGAGGTGTAAGTATTGCCCACACTGCTAGAGTGACCACTGGCAATTGATCCATTGCCTCTGTGTTTTTATATAGAATAAAAAAAAAAGCAGTAGTAGTTGGAAATGCAAAGGGTGCCTTTTGTCTTTTCCATCACTCGCATTTTCTCAATCATTCTGGGGATTTGAATCAGCAACCTGAAGGTCATAAGCCTGACTCGATCTTTAAAGTACCACTACAGGGACCAGAATCTATAATATTTTGTGTGTGGATAGCCCTGCTGTCTGTCTGTTCAGTGTATTGACACATGGCTGTGGCTCAACCCTCAGCTGTCTGTCTTTGCTGTCCCCACCTTCAAAGGGGTGTTTGGTTATATGATTGCAGCTATACATATTTCATGAGCCTCTAAATATTGATGGTATACTGAGTAGTATAAGTTGCAGCACAGGAGTTAGAAAACATTTGTCCTCCTTCTGGCACTCCCTCCAACCTCTTTGATGGCTATTTCAGGTTACATATGAGCCTTCTCATATTTGCCACTGATAGCAGTTAACTTTAACCTTCTTCCACACACGCATAACAGATTTAATAACAACTTTGTCACGCTAGTTCCCACTGATATTGGGATATAATATTGGAAAGATGTGTGGGTGTTTGCAAGAGAGCTTTGAGACCATTGTATGACTATGATGCACTATTTTGGGTGTGCCAAAAAATCGATTCACATTCGAATCGCGATTCAAGCTCCACCGATTCAAAATCGATTCATAGAATTCCAAAAATCGATTCATATTTTTTAATATTTTTTTTTTTTTTAAATGTTATTATTTTTTATTCTACTGCAATCACATGGGAAAAGTAACTACATTTACATACCGTGAATCGTTTTTGAATCGAAAATTAATTTTGAATCGAATCTTGAGCCTAAAAAGCGATACTGAATCGTGACATTTTCTGAATTGTGCTCCCCTATTTTGCACTAACCAGTGCCTTCAATTTATGCCTTAAAGCTTTATGGCAGGTTCAAACATAAGTTTAAAACAAAATAAATGTCTCTTCTCCACAGCCTTTCCATCCCATGGTGAACCTATTGTGCAGTGCTGACCTGAGGATGTTCCTGTGTGCCCTGTATGCTCCGGTGTGCACTGTTTACGGCCAGGTGTCCATGCCATGCCGATCTCTCTGCCAGCGGGCCAAGGATGAGTGCCACAAACTAATGGAGATATTTGGAGTAGCCTGGCCAGATGACATGGAGTGTAGCAGGTGTGTATGTGTATTACATTTAAAATCAACTATGTACTTAAAAATATAAACAGTGCCATCATTTGAGATAATATAGCTGGTAATATTATTCTGGTTTTATTTTGAACATATACTGTATATTTGCGCAGGACTGAGCCTGCAATATGTGTTTTGCATAAACCTCAAATCTGCACTGTTCCTGTGCCTGCATCTTCTCTTTGAACTCATGCCAACTGCAACCCTACATCAAAAGCCAAACTAACTCTAAACTTCAGCATCTTGCCACTTATCTCACTTTCTTTGACTGTCACTTCTCCTGTATCTCCATACAGCAGCCCACTTTCTTCCTCTTTCTCTTCTTCCATGTCTCTCTTTTTCAATTCAGCTCGTCCTGGTATTTGGCCATGTGTCTTTTCTATCAGCTTATTTACTTGTATGTTTCTACACTCGGTTGCCAGTTCATTAGGTACACCTAGCTGAAACTAATGCATTCTAATAAAACAGTCCTGCAATAAATCCTACCATGAAGGTTACAATGTTCAGTTTTTGTTAAAAGGTGTTGACTCAGCTTTAAGGTAATTTTGGATGATGTAGTTTTTAGGGTTGTTGAATTGTATTTCGTTATACTTAGAGGTCTTTTTGATATTTTGTCCACCCCATTTATATCAGTAAGATTCTCAGCCAAATTAATAGCAGAATAAGCTGCATGATCTAATCTGACATAATCATTCTTTTCCAGGTTCCCAGATTGCGATGAGCCTTATCCTCGTCCAGAGGACCTGCTAACAAGCTCTGACCCCACTGACCAGTTGTCCATGACTGTCCAGAGAGACTACGGTTTCTGGTGCCCCAGAGAGTTCAAAGTCGACCCAGACCTGGGGTACACATTCATGGGCAAGAAGGACTGCTCTGCACCGTGCCCCTCAATGTTCTTCAACCAGCAGGAGCTGACCTTCATCCGCTACTTCATAGGAGTCGTTTCCATTGTCTGTCTATCTGCAACGCTCTTTACCTTCCTGACGTTCCTCATTGATGTTACCAGGTTTGAATGAACTCTTATATCAACTTTTTGAGTAAAAACTCATATAGGATTGAGGAGAAAACAGAAATATGACTTATCAAAAGGATTGCACAAATTGAAGTGGTTGCACAAGAATCACTGGTAACACTTTACTTGAAGGTACTGTATCTACGTAAGAGTGACATGACACTGTCATGACACAGTCATGACATATGAACCATAACCATAACCATAACCATAACCATAACTTGTCATGACAAAAACCGAATCACTTACTAAAAGAAACCTTATGTCATAAACGTTTATCACTTGTTTATAATGTTTATGACACATTCATAACAGTGTCATGTCACTTTTATGTAGATACCTTCAAGTAAAGTGTAACCAAATCACTTTAGTAAAAAAAAAAAAAAAAAAAAAATCTATGTGGAATGAAAATTTGTTAATTTAATTTATTTAAATGTAAATTTTTTTTTTTTTTTTTTTTTTTTTTCACCCCATTAGGTTTCGATACCCTGAGCGGCCAATAATCTTCTACGCTGTGTGTTATGTCATGGTGTCACTGGTTTTCTTTCTGGGGTTCCTGTTGGAGGACAGGGTAGCGTGCAATGCAATCAGCCCTTCCCAGTTCAGAGCTTCAACCATAACACAGGGCTCACACAACAAGGTGAGAGTTTATTTACATCTAGTATCACGACAACAACATCACACATCTCATGGTAATGTTTTGTAAGATGTACACCATCCTAAAAACTTTCCTCAGTGTTATATTTTTAGATGCTGTGAATTAAACCAGATATTCTCACATGATTTATCACATGTAATTAATTTGATGCAGATGTTTAAGACCCATTCTTAATGTGACAGTGTTAATGATTTGCTGACTTCTTCTACATGATTGATCACAAGTTATGGCTACCACTCTCTCTCTCTCTCTCTCTCTCTCTCTCTCTCTCTCTCTCTCTCTCTCTCTCTCTCTCTCTCTCTCTCTCTCTCTCTCTCTCTCAGGTATGCACCCTGTTCTTCATGGTCCTGTATTTCTTCACCATGGCCGGCAGCGTATGGTGGGTCATACTGACAATCACTTGGTTCCTGGCCGCTGTGCCTAAATGGGGTAGCGAGGCCATTGAGAAAAAAGCCCTCCTCTTCCATGCTGTTGCCTGGGGGCTCCCAGGGGCCCTGACTGTCACCCTCTTGGCCCTGAACAAAATTGAAGGAGATGGGATCAGTGGAGTGTGTTTCATAGGGCTGTATGACATAGACGCCCTGAGGTGGTTTGTTCTGGCACCACTCTGCCTCAACGTGGCGGTGAGTACAGTCAGAAGATAAATGAGTGGGTGGGTGGATGAAAGAGTTGATGAGTAGGATAGATGGATGGGTGTACGAACGAGTGTATTGTTGGCTGGAATTATGGAGAGATGGATAGATTAGTAAATGGATTGGTGGATGGTTGACAGTATTTTGGC
Organism: Perca flavescens; assembly: GCF_004354835.1. NCBI lineage: Eukaryota > Metazoa > Chordata > Actinopteri > Perciformes > Percidae > Perca > Perca flavescens. Next base: position 29,486,985 of record NC_041331.1, on the reverse strand, counting down.
CTGTCATCCAGCTCTTTAAAAAAATGAATCATTAATTTTAAAAGACTTTTCATTCATCTCTCTCTCTCTCTCGCTTTCTCTCTCTCTCTCTCTCTCTCTCTTCAGGTGGGTGTGTCTCTCCTGTTAGTAGGCATTGTGGCTCTGAACCGGGTGCGCATGGAAATCCCTCTGGAGAAGGAGAACCAGACCAAACTAGTCAAGTTCATGATTCGAATGGGAGTGTTCTCGGTGCTCTACCTTGTCCCCTTGTTGACTGTGATTGGGTGCTACCTGTACGAACACACTTACCGAAGCAGTTGGGAGACAACATGGATTGACGAGAACTGCAGGCACCATCACATCCCCTGCCCATACAAGGTAGAGAGAGATGGAAGGGAGAACATATGTGTTGTATGAGACTGTGTAATGTTGCTATACTTGCAAGATAACGCATGTGTCATTGGTCAATAGGGATGCATTTTATTTGTGAATATGTATTTGTGGAGGAAAGCTTCCCGGGTGTAAGTCTAAGATGAGACTTAAGGATCAGAAAAGACACCACCAGATTATCTACCTAAAATATAAATAGCTTTAAAAGTTGTGATCAGTTTCACTGTATCTGTATACGTAGATCATCTCGTAAATTCCCCAGGTATCACAAGATGAATATGCCTGTCGAGTAACTCATCAAAACTATTCTATTACCTGCTGTCTAAAAACAGATGGCATCTCAGGATCTGCCTGTCATCTCAGCTGGACATGGGAAACAAATACCGTACACCGACACACTCTTGACAGGATTTCCAGCCGTTTTCCTTACAGCTCACTCATGCTGCAGCATGCAAACTCCCCCTGATCTCTCACTCACTCACTCACTCACTCACTCACTCACTCACACACACACACACACACACACACACACACACACACACACACACACACACACACACACACACACAGAGTGTATTCTCACACTGCCAAAGTTAGCTGGATTGAAGTACTCAGTTACTCACTGTGGAGGATACAGTGTTTTTCTATCCTCATTTAGTCACTGGGATAATGTGTGACAGTAGTTAACATACCAGTTTCATACGGGGAACAAAATGCTTGAAGAATGGAAAATTGGCTAATTCTTTAAAGGATAGTTCTGTTTTTTTACAATTTGAGCCTTATTGTTTGTACTTTTGGCCATCGGTTATCATAACATTATACTCACTTAAGTAATTGCTGAGATCTGGAAACAAGACATCATTGCTACAGCAAGGTCAACATGACAAAAACATTAAAAGTCAAGCCTTTATTTGGTGGTTAAACTAGAAAAAGCAGTAAATACAGTAGATCAAATTCAAACCAGGTAGTGTTTCTGTAAACTATGATGGATTCTTACAACGGACAGTTGGGGTCATAATTTTACTGTTTCCTCTTTCAAATAACTTTGACTAACCTTTGGATTTGTTTCCAACCTGTTTTATCCTCTGACTTGTTTTTTGACTGTTGGACTTCATTATTACTTTGTCCCAGAGCAATCACTGTGTGTGTGCTCTTGTTTGAGTGAGTGAGAGCTGGCCGTTGCACATGTGTGTGACTGCGTGAGTAGGTATTTGTGGAGGGGAGGGAGCAGAGCGCTGTATGCATCATTAGCTCAGCTAATACAGCTCTCAAGACCAACTAACCACACAAAACCATCTCTGTTTCTCTGTCTCTTTGTCTTTCACCATCTCTGCTGGTTCTCACACACTTACTTTCTCTCAGTCAGTCTCCCCCTTCTACGCCTCTACTCTCTCTCTCTTGCTTTCTGTGTCTGTGTGTCTCTCTCAGGGCCTGCTCAGTCATGCTCTGCTGCCTGTACTCTATAACATCTTTGTAGCGGTTGTGAAGAGCGGTGCGAGTGTGGTGTTTTGTACAGTCTGGTACTAAATGAATAACCGAATAAATGTGCACAATGCAGACACAAACACACTCTACTGCATACAAACAATGTGCAATGAAAGCTTTTCATCAGTTTCCCACATAAATCATAAGATAACAAAACTTTTAATTTAAGTGTTTGTTTATTCCACCATTCTGCGGAATGCTGTTACAGTAGTTTTATAATAAGAGGAGTGTCAGCTTATTTGTGAATGACAGACTATATGAGAAGGGGTGGAGGCAGGTGCAAGTGCTAATATTACTTGTTAGTGTATGTGTGCATGCATGTGTCTGTAGCTGTGTGTGAGAGCTCATGACGAGAGTACCCTTTTACGTCCTATTGTGGCTCTGGAATTTTAATATTGCTATGTGTTATTTGATCTTTACCCTAGGGGGTTTTGTGTGCAAATGTTTGTCTGTGTGAGAGGGTACTATTGCATGTTTTTGGATAATTGAAGACTCTGGCCATTGTTCAAGTTCAAGTGACTTCATTTTTGTGTGTGTGTGCATGGGTGGTAATTTACTGAAGGCCCAGGGCTTCTTGTTTTATCTACATCTGAGACATTTAATCTCAGCTTGGGCGAGACAGACAAAAGCTAATTAATACATACCAATTCTTCTGGCCCCTGATTCTTTCAAAAGCAAGAAACGCCTCAGCTTTCTAAAAGTCCTCCTCCCCTGGGAGTTGTCTGTAGAAGATGCAAGTATTAAAATGCTATCTTAATAACATCCTTACAAGAGTACTATTTTGATTTCAATGGGAAAGTTTATTGTACACATAGATTTTTTAGTATTGCACCATTTCTGGAACCACTACACTTTGTTGGTCCACATTAAGAAAAAGCCACCTGTAGTTGCCTGTGTAACTACAGAATTCGTTAGCCGCTTACTTCCATGTCAGTCAAAACAGAGAAAACGGAGAAAAAAAAAAAAAAAAAAAAAGACCCCTTTTGGGTATTTTCCATACATTACACCCCACCGCTGGCAGTGTGAGAGCACTGTCTATGATATTTGTTAAGATGTAACGAGCAAAATATTCTGGTTGTGAATTCACACTGTAATGGTTTGTTCACTACATACTATATATTCAGTGCTTGTTTTGGTGCTGCGTGAAGATCAAATTGTTAACCTCAGCAGTTTGCTGTATATACAACAGTTGCAGTGTTTTTTGATAGTTCCTCAGTGGAGTATTATCTTTCAGAAAGATAAAATCATGACGTAAGGGTGAACTACTGTATACCTTGCATTTTAATATACTGTACATTATACTACCTACATTTGCTCTCTGTTTATGTTTTAAAACAGTTCTTACCTCTCAATCTACACAACTGCTGTAAACCCCTGCCCTCTGGTGGCAGATACTGTACCCTGCATCAAAGTTCAAGACCAACTGAGGAGAAAGCAGCTGCTGCAGTTCAGCTGCTGAAGCAGCTGGGTTTTTCTAGGATTACCTCCTCTCTTCCATCATTCAAACTGACTGACTGGGCTTAAAACACTTGTCACTGCTGGATGCTTTTGGTCCACTTAATGTGCAAGTAGTTCTGGTGGCATCTTAAGCATTTCATATTTATTTAATGTGTTACTGTTGAGGAATTATTTGTCCTGCACTTCAATACTTAAATGCAATAATGAAATATGTTCTCTTCACACACATTTACAATTCAGGCTCCCATTTCAGGCTGTATTTTAAACACTCCGTTGTATTTATAAGATGATTGTGTAATATTTAATATTTCTGTTCTTTTTAGGTGGAGCAGACCAGCCGGCCAGCCATGGTATTGTTCCTAATTAAATATCTGATGATGTTGGTGGTGGGGATCCCCTCTGTTTTCTGGGTGGGCAGCAAAAAGACCTGTTTTGAATGGGCCAGCTTCCTGCATGGACGCAGACGCAAAGAGTAAGAAGATTTCAGTCCTAACTTTTCCCCTCCCTTGTATAATTTTGTGTTATGATGCCAAGTTTCTTTTTCCAAGGATAGAATTAAAAGACCAGAATGTAGGATTTATGGAGCTCTATTGTCAGAAAGTGAATATAATATTGATAATTATGTTTTCATTAGTGTATAATCACATGAAACTAAGACTTATGTTTTCAATCTGTGACCTCATTGCCAGATGCCTCTAAATAAGTTTGCGAGAGCACATGTACTGCATATCTGATTGTGCTATCGGATAATAATTTAGTGTGTTACATTTTATTGTCCGTGTGTATTTATTACTTCAGACAGACAAACTGCAGTGTATTAGTAACCAGTAGTAATCAAATGTCTGCCTACACTCCTCTATGGACTATGACTGCTCCTCAGATCTATGCAGGGTAAATTGAGACAGCTAGCTAGACTATCTGTAAAATCAGTTATGAAAAAGTTTTCTCTCGCACCACTATTTACAGCGTCTCCGTGCAGAGCTTAGCGCCGCCCATGCCGATTGTGATTGGTTTAAAGAAATGCCAATAAACCAGAGCACGTTTTTCTCCCATCCCGGAATGCGATGTGGACTAGCCAGACCCTCCTCCGCTCCGCAGCGGGTGGATGGTCTGGCAAAGCGAGAAAACCTTTTCCCCCTCCACCCTCCTCTTGTCTACCATTTTTAAACCCCTCTCTCCTGCCCTCCCTCGTCCTCCTCTCTCTGCAGCAGTGGGGTGAATGAGTCCCGTCAGGTGCTACAGGAGCAGCCGGACTTTGCCCAGTCTCTGCTGCGAGAACCCAACACCCCCATCGTTAGGAAGTCCAGAGGAACATCCACTCAGGTAGGACTGCAAACACAGCGGTGATATAGCAGAATCAAAAGTAATCTTTGTTATACTAGTTGAAGACGTAACAGAATAGTAGCAGTAGTTATAGTTCTTGTAGCAGTAGAAGTAGACAAATAGTTGTAGTATCATCTAAGACAAGAGCATATGAAACCTGACTTGTGTGAATCCTGTATGGATTGAAACATACAGTATATTCACTGGAACTAGAAGTCTGTGCAGGCCAAAAACTAAAACCAGAACTAGGCCCGTACCTGTGTTTTTAAAACCTAACCTGACTCAACCCAACTGGTGCTGTGACCAATTTGAGGCCAAAAGCTACATTGTTGCTAAATTTCATCCTTTACTGTCCATTAGATCGCCAGGATAAATTGGCTACACTACTATGCTCTTCCCACAGGGCCTCTACCTGCAAAACATGACACGCATGGATGCAGATGATTGACACAAAGTCAAAGAAATGAAGTTCTTAATAAATTACATTTATAACTAACAAAATCCAAACCCAGTCTGGGTTATTTAACTGAACTCTGAACAGGAAGTAGTAATATCGCTAGGGGCGGCTTTGGTTCAGGAGGTTTTTTTTCTTTACAACATGATATCCAATTACTTTTTTTTACATTTTTATGACATACTATACTATGACTTTTCTTTTTACATTTTTATGACATACGATACTATGACTTTTCTTTTTACATTTTTATGACATACTATACTACTAGCCTACTAGGACACATTTTTTCACTTTTTCGACATACTATGACTTTTTTATAAATACTATACTGTTTTCTACCTAATTTATTTGGAGGCATGTTAGCTCAGTGGTTTACACTGATACAATAAACACCAGCAAGTACGCAGTGCAGACCCTGAGCCTTGGTTCGATCCCCAGTCCGGGCTGAGCCTTTCTGTTTTCTTTTTTTTTTTTTTTTTTTTACTTTTTCCACATACTATGCTATGATTTTTATGACTTTTTCAGACATACTATACAATGACTTTTTTATAATTTTTTACGACATACTATACTATGACTTTTTTTATCTATTTTTTGACATACTATACTATGACCTTTTTTTTTATAAATTTTTCGACATACTATACTATGACTTTTTTTTATCTATTTTTTGATATACTATACTATGACCTTTTTTTATAAATTTTTTGACATACTATACTATGATTTTTTTATGACTTTTGTTGACATACTATACTATGACTTTTTTTAATCTATTTTTTTGACATACTATACTATGACCTTTTGTTTTGTAAATTTTTCTACATACTATACTATGACTTTTTATGGCTTTTTTTCAACATACTATACTATGACCTTTTTTTTTTAATACATTTTTCGACATACTATATTATGACTTTTTTTTTATTGAGCTGCAGAGTATTGTACAGACAATGAATTAGTCAAATCAGTGCTCATTCATTTTTTCTAGAACAGTGAAAGTAAGATTACAATTATTAATCTGTATGTATAAAATATTTGTTACAGAAAAACACAGTTAAAGCATATCATGTAAAACCAGAAAAGAACTACTAACGAATAAAGGTAGAGATAAAAATTAAAATAAGAAAATAAATAGTGCATATAAGAGAGTTTCTTTCTTCTGTACCCTACCCAATCCCAATCTGACATTTCTACTCCTGTAACTCACTCGGAAGGTATAGTAAAACAGTGTATATATGTATTTTATAACTTTCACTGTGACAGGTATGAAACAAGTGGTTGCCAGGTCCTAATGTATTGTGCTAAGTCTTCCTTCATTATGTATCTTATCCTTTCCAGATGTAGTGTATTAGTCAGGTCTTGGAGCCACATCTTATGTGTAGGGACTATTGTCTCTTTCCATGACATCAGAATCAATTCTTTTGCCGTGATGAGACAGTAGGAGAGGAATTGCTGTTGGAACTTGGTAAATTTTGTCAAGATTTCAGATGTTCCAAGGACAACTATGACTTTTATTATTTATTTTGACATACTATACTATGACTTTTTTATAAATACTATACTGTTTTCTACCTACTTTATTTGGAGGCATGTTAGCTCAGTGGTTTACACTGATGCAAGTATGCAGTGCAGACCCTGAACCTTGGTTCGATCCCCAGTCCGGGCTGAGCCTTTCTTTGGGGAGTTAACATGTTTTCCAGACTTTCTTTGACCTACTATACTATGACCATTTTTCTTTCCGACCATTACTTTTTTTACACATTGTTAAGACATACTATTCAATGACTTGTTTTTTTAATTTTTAAAACACACCATACTATGACATTTTTTTGTGATCAACAATTTTTTAAACAACATAAAACAATAAAATACAATAAGCAACATGAACATATCCCATCCCGCTTAGGATTGACCCATCTCCCAGAACAAATAATCCTGGGCTGGATGGAGCCTGGGTCCCTGCAGTCCAACATAGGTTATCATGCATTCCCGTCCAAAATTCCAGGACTTTATCAGAGGACCATAGGACATGAAGTAATTGCCGACCTCTGTCTTACATTTCCAACAATGTGGTGTGTCTTTCAGACCAGTTCTAAACAATCTGGAGGGAGTCCAATAATAGCGATGCATATTCTTGAACAGACTGAGGCGCACCCTCACAGCGCGTGACATAGTTTTAATATTCCTACAGATTCTGTTGTACTATGACATTTGTAACATTTTTATGACATACTATACTATGACTTTTTTTTTAACATTTTTATGACATACTATACTCTGACTTTTTTTACATTTTCTATTGCATACTATTCTATGTTCTCAAAGTTCTGATGCATTCCTGCATATACTGTACCCTGAAGCATTTTGGTTCACCCTTGATTATTGAATAGAACTTTAAATTGTGGTTTAAGCAGACTTACTGTGTACTACAGTATATCACTAGATTGACTGAGGTGATGGAATGAGCAGATACAGAATGTAACCTTTTTTTGATTAAATACATTACTCCTTTAGGGCACTTCAACCCACGCCTCTTCCACCCACTTGGCTGCCCTAGACGACCTTGATGAACCAGTCAGAAGTCACCACGCCCCCCCCACCTCCACCAGGAGTAAGGCCAGCAGTGTCCACAGCAAGGCCAGCTACCACGGCAGCCTGCGCCGCATTCATGACGACAGGTAGAGGAGGAAATCTGTGACTTCCTGTTTGTCTGTCAACAGTTATGAATATGATTAAACTAAGTCTTTCTCCCCTGGCCTCTCCTGTCCCAGGAGTGATACTATGGTTTGCCGAGGTACAGAGGAGCGCAGTTTCCATGGCAGCATGCCACGTCTGGACCACCCGCTCTCCGCTCACAGCAGCCTCCATCAGATAGACGGCCACTCAAGGCACGGCAGCCAGCGAGACGTATCTGAGGCCCCATCAACCCTCATCACCCACGGAACAACGGGAAGTGACAGCCAAGCTGCTGAGAAAGACGGCACCAGTGCCTGAGAAGAGAAGATTATTGGAAGGATGCTTTCGATGCCTTTCAAAGGAAGATTTGCCCTCTGCTGATACACACCCGTCTGTGTGTAAATGTTTTCCTCTGTTAAGGTGGAGAATGTACCAGTGAGGGCTGTGGTGTGGATTTTGGGCTTAAGTTCCTTGCTTTGTTAGCAGTGTCGCTAAAAGTTTAGCCAGTGAACTTGACTCATCTCTCATAGATTCTGTTTAGTTTCACTGTAAAGCTGAAGTTTGTTTACATAATGTTTTGAAGTTACACGGCAGACGACTAAAACAGGCAACAAGAACAAATCCATCTCTTCAGACGCTTGATGACATTAGTGATGCTGACTTTATTCAGGGATCGTTTTGGTTGAGCCCAGGTAAACCAGAGCTAGCACTGGATAGGAAAAACTGAAAAAGTGGGATGGATCACCATCTTGCAGGACCTACCTGAATATTTTTAAATATGTGAAGTATTGATTTTGTGACCATCTTAACTGGTTTGCCCACTGTCTTGGTAATGTCTCACATAAAAGTTGACTTATTTGAGTCTCAGTCTTGACTGAGACTTTATTCTCATTCTTTGTTTGCTATAGACTGCAACTCTTAATGAAAGATGTTTATCTTTGTGTGGCTTCAGAGACCGATAAATATGGGCTTAATGTGAAATCGTGGACCTCTCTGTGGTTTAGTGAATATTTTTATACTGTGAAAATTGTCCGTCCGCTGCTGAAAGCTTTAGTGAGTGTGTGTGAGACTGAGTGAGAAATGGAGATACAAGTGGTCATGTATGTTTTAACTCCAGTGGTGAACAGAGAAAGATGAATGGAGGGAGCTGAAAGATTTGAGCAACCCAGAATGTAAAAGGGTTGTTTCAGTCAGAAAGATGGTGATATAATACGGGCATGGTCGGGTGAAATGAGACGGAATAATGTGTAGACACACACTCACATTGGCCTCCAAAAAACATTTAACCACAGACTTTTCTGAATATACACATTAGCCTGACAGACAGAAAAGATAGTTTAGGAAAAAAAGCTAGAAGACTAGTTTAATCAGCCGATTACATGTTCGATCAGTTGTCAGCCAAGCAATCTGTCACAGAATCTAAAAGGTTACAGATAAGAGTTGGCTGATAAATTCAGGTACACATTTATATTTCCATTCAAGATTAATGGCTGTATAGACTGGAGTTTAATTTTAAAATGAAAACTGATAACAGTGCTCTATCCTGCAATCTGTCACACACACAAGGCTGAAAGGTTGTTTTTTGAGAGCAAGTGCTTTTTTTCTAATGTAATTTTCCCAACTGTACTTGATATGTACCTAAACTGCTACTGTACATGCTCTTCGCTCGTGTTTGTTTGTGTTGTTGTTCAGAAATCAAACTCAAACTTACCCAAAGAGGTGCAGACAATTGGCAGTGAAACTGTAGAAACGGAAATGTTCGCTAATTGCAACATTTTTTCTGACATCATTTTACGTTTAAGTAAATGTTACAGGAAGTGTATATTGTAAAAAAAAAAGTTTGTGTTTTGTTCCCAATCCCTAAATACCATATTAACCTACCTCACCTGTACCCTCAGCCTTCTCTGCACACACACCTGCACCAGTTTTAAGTTTCTCATGACCAACCCCCTACTGTCAACTTACCTGCCTGCATACAGTATCTGTTGTGCAGATATTCTCCATCCTATCTGATGACTAATCTGCCTCACATCTGCCTTCTGCCTCTCCTCCTGTAAATGTGCCCACGCTAATCTGTTCTGGACCTACAGCAACTGTCTGTACTCTTGCAAGTTGTTACAAACATTAACCGTTGTGCTTTTACCTCTGAAGTGGACATTAAAGCGAAAGATGCTGTGTTAAACACTGTCATTGAACTCAAGATGAAATCTCCCCTTTTCAGCTATAAATATCTTATTCTTGTAAGTTCACCTAAGTCTGTGATCAGTAATATTAGTCCCCCAGAATGAGACATGACAAAGAGAAGCTTTCCTTGCTCCGTGGTTTCTGATGTCATGCTGTGATACAGCCTCAGTGAGCTGCAGTCGCTTGAGAATATGACCTGTATCAATGATGGTTATAAAGAATATAATGTGAAACTTGAGTTGTATTTGCCTTTTAATTTATTTGCAGTTTGGGACTGTAATGACTTCTTTTACATGCAGTCTAATAAACCTTTTATAGACTTCAGTGCTTTTGTTATTCTGTTCATACTAAACGTGTATTTATTCTTCCGGACAAGTAATAAATACATAATACAAATAACATTAAAATCGTTAATATACAGTTGGTGGTGTTCCCCTTTAAGCTGATTTTTTTTTTACCAATGCCATAATGTGGTTTTAGAATCAACACAGTAAAGCTCTTAGTAACAGCTAAAATGTTACTCAGTCAAGACCAGATTCCAGATCGTTCTCGTTTGCGGCGGACGATGGCTGCTACATCTTGTTTGAGCGTGGAGACGCTCTGTTCCAGCTGCTCGGAGAAGTCCCTCAGCAGACGACTCTGCTCGTCCATGAACAGCCTGAGCCCCAGCAGGTCGGACTCCTCCTGGAAACAACAGGAACACCTAGCCTCAAAACTAGCATCAACAGGTATCCATACACATCATGTACTTTAGACTCTAGGGCTTAATATTAGCAACTCACTCTTGATTCTACTTTGTACTTTTCCAAATAGAGAACCAAAATACATTCATCATTATAAAAACAACTCACTGCAGACCTGATTGTAAATTCCATGACTTTAAAAAAAAAATGTTTCTTGTACAGCTGGTTTTTCTAAAAAATAACTTTTGATGAAAAGATTTTACAGTTGTTGTTTTTTTTCGATTGCTAAACAACACTGGGCACAACTGAAGCCATGTGTGCAAAACTCAAACCACAGTCTACACTACCAACAGTCACCTGAGCTAAACAGTTCACATCACCTGCAAAACTCATTCACAGCAACACAACTCCTCACACACGTCTCAGAACAGGCTCAGTGCAGCCAGACACTATGAACCTTCCTCACCTAGATAACACACACACACACACACACACACACACACACACACACACACACTGTCACTCAGAACGCACTGAGGGTAAAAACACTAGCATCAAACACCAATACACAAATTACAAACGTTCTCATCTTTACAGTTTGAACTATTGAAGTGACTTCACACAACTCAATAGTTTTCTTTTTAAAGAAAAGATATAGATTTTATGTAATATACCAATTTTTACATAAGGTAAACAAGAAGGAATGAAAATCAGCAGTTTGCTTCAATATAGTATTTTGTCTCTAGTAATTTATGGAATAACTGGAAAAAAAACTAAAAGGTACATAACAGTAACAAAGAATAGTGTGACTAATCCGGTCTCTCTCCAGCATCATGTGGCGAGTTTTCTTCATCACATTAGATGTCTGCATCATCTCTAAATACAAATGAATGTGGTGTTTCCATTGCTTTCACCTCCATTACTTTCTGAAAAACAGTAACAACGCAGTAGTATATACTGTAGTAAAGATATAGTGTTTTTCACTTCTTTTTTTATAGCTGTGTACATAACCTCGGACATCTTACCTGGACATATTGGTATCTTTGCTCTTTTACCTGTTTCTCTCAAAAGGTAGTGTATAATTGTTTCATTCTTATTTGGTGTTTGTATACAAAAAGGCTTTCTGAGCTTTCTCTGTATAAATACCGTATATGTTCACTAACTAGTCTAAAACAAGACACCTACTTAGGCTTTCAGCTAAAATTGCAATCAGCAGTGTTTGATAGGCACCAGGTTGAAATCTATTCTGTTTTGAATGTGTGGTTAACAGTTTTGACAGCAGTGTGTTAGCATTTGAACAAAGTGCTGTAAATCTACAGTGTTGTGCACGTTGTGGTTGAAGTCATGGGATAAGTGTGTAGAGAGAGTTTGCAGAGTTTGAAAACTGTGTTCAAGCAATGAAAAACCAACTAGAGTTTGGTCCACGTGAACTGCTGCTGTGCAGACTGGAGTTAGAGTTTCGCACATGTGGCTTCAGCCCACGGTCGAAAAAAAAACTGTAATGAAATTCCTGACGGTTTTGTCACATTCCAAACATACCAAGCTTAAAGAAAAATCTTTAATTTGAGAAACTTAAGAAGGAACATTTTTCAAATCCTCACCAGTTACTATGGTGAGCTCACTGTAATCTTACTAAAACTTTTCTTCTGCCAGTTAATTGGGGTGCCTGATTGTGTATTGTTCTCTATATCAAATGTTTAAACAAGGCCTTATTGTAGTAACACTACTAAAGCTGCAGACAGACAGTGATACGTACGCTGGGCCTGTGTCTGCGCAGGCGCTGCAGCTGAGCCCTGACTGAGGTCATGCTGTGGTAGAAAACCTTGAGAGCGCGAGCAAACTCGGCATCACAGCTGGGACGCACCGACCGACCACGCACGCTATCCCCACCTAACACACAGAGGAAGAACGGTGTCAGGAAAGAATGGGAATATTTTTGCCACGTAACAACTTTTAAATGATGTCCAATTACTCTGAAAAGTTAGTAGGGTATAGACATGATGTAAACTGTAGTTTTAATTTGTGTTTTCAATTCATTTAATTAACAGCACACCAACTCCGACCTTGGTGTGTGTCACGTATGTTTCAGTTACCATTCCTGGCTGCGTTGAGTTGTTCTCTCAAACTATGATTTTCCTTTCTTAGTGAAGTATTAACACTCTTCAGTTCCTCCAAGTCCTGTTGAAGAACTCTCACTGAGCAGCTGGGCTCTGCAGAGTCTACAGGCTGCAACACACACACACACACACACACACACACACACACACACACACACACACACACACACACACACACACACACACACACACACACACACACACACACACACACACACACACACACACACACACACACACACACACACACACACACACACACACACACACACACACACACACACACACACACACACACACACACACAATGTATTAGCTTGCACATGTATCTCTACCATAGTTTTGTATCTCTGTCAGAGCGTCAGACTATTCCTGACGCAGGAATACAGACTTAACACCAGACTCACTGCAGTGTGTGTTGGGCCTGCCTCCTCGATGATAAAGATGCCCTCTGTAGTCATCCTCACTCCCTCCAGAGATGCTATGAGGTCAGTACAACCCTCTGAAACCAAAAACCAACACCTATCACAGCAGCTTCAATGATACCTCTGACTATTTGTTTTGTCTTTTGTACACTTATAGTAAAACATGGCAACAATGTTAAAATGTTTCCTAACTAGGGCGAGAATTACAACAATTACAATTCACTTTCATCCCACTCCAACTAATCTCTGCGATCCTGAGGGAAGCACTAAGGCAGGATAATGTGTGATTACTTTCATTTTGGGCTGCTGCTGTGAAATGAGATAATACAGCAGTGTAACCTAGAGCATTCATAACTATGTACTATATACTACTACTGTTTTACATGCACCGTTTGTAGTAAATATTTAGTGTAATTCATGAGCTGAAGGCCTCCAACTTTGTCTCCTGCTCTCAGCAAATAATACTGTAAAAAAACATAGCAAGTCTTGGCCAATCATCCATTCCATATCTGTTCATCCTCACCTTGAAGGCCCCAGAGCTCCAGCACTACAGCGCTGCTCTGCAGGTAGTCTAACAGACGTTGGGAGGTGTGGAGGGAGGCAAAGTGAACTCTGTGATCCAGCAGTGGATTGACGTTGTGCCACACAGCCGGAGAGTACAGAGGCTGGCTGCTGTCAAATAACCTGAAACTGAGCAGAGTGGGGAAAGAACAAAGAACAGTATCCAGAGGACAGTTACATTCCCTGTTTCTATCATGACACCTCACTTTCAATCACTGAAAACGGCACACGTCCAACCTAAGGTACTGGATATTCCTGCGCCATACACAGATTCTCTGTATGCTCCCTGTACTTCAAACTCTTTTCAGTGCCTTCCATGCCTCTACATGAATGCCTTACCCAATTTGGACCCCTCTGTTGCGGGCCTCTCTGATCCAGCGGAGGCCACAACACTGTTCCAGGACCAGCTGGAAGTCCAGTCGTCGACCCAGTAACTCGGACGGGTCGATCAGAATGTCATCCTCACCCAGAGGGCTGGAAGGTAGGTATATATCTTTATATGTTTTATTAGGGTTATTTGCAATTGTGTGTGTGTGTGTGTGTGTGTGTCTCATACAGTCCCGTGAAGGTGCAGGGGACCAGCTGAGCTTGTAGAATGGCCTCCTCTGTGCCCTCTGACCCCAGCACCTGCCGACAGAGATTACCAACCAGGTATCACTCTGTGTTCACCCCACGCACGTGTGTGTGTGTGTGTGTGTGTGTGTGTGTGTGTGTGTGTCTGTATGCAGTGTATCTGTGTTTGTACCTCAAGTTGCTCTTCCAAAGGGATGCGGAAGGCCAGAGACTGAAGCCAGAGGTGAGCAGTGCCCAGAAGCAGAGGCTCCACAGGATCCCAGAACGGGTCTTTATCTCTGAGTAACGCAGCTGTAGACAGCCCCTCTACTTTCTGACAACAACAACCAAAAACAGGACAAAATGTTTATGCTTGCCGATTGTCAGAAATTCAAAGAAGGGACAGCAAAAACAGAAACACAAATTATGCATCTCTGCCAATATGTAAAGTCTCTTACTACATTTAAAAAAACATGAGAAACGTTCTTGCCCCTGATTTACATTGTCTCCGCTCTTCTCAGCCTGATGCTGCTGGTAGGCTTCTTCCATCAGGAATTTGCGGTTCACAAACTTGGCCTTGGACCACATCCATACCTGGGGAGGGAGTGTGACAGTAGTTTAGACAAAGAAACAAAATGTTAAGACCCCTCAAACCCACACTGAAATTATTTTTAAAAAGTAATCATCGTATGTGACAAAAAGAAAGACAGAAAAAAAAGAGCGATATACCAACCTGTTTTCTTCCCATACAGGTGACTCTGACAGCAATCTCCTTCTCCAGATCATGTCCTTTTGAATCCGACAGCGCCAGATTCTTGATCTCCAACTTAAACTCCACCCCCTACAAACATGGCAGACGATAAATTGCAGCTGTTTAGTCATTGTTAATACATAACCATGACCACATGAGACACATAATATATCTGTGTTATTTGATTTACAAACAGCCTCCAGTAGGAACATATTAACCAGAAAGATACTCAGTCCCTTAAAAAAACATGTGCTGCATTTGTCTGTGTGTTACCTTGTTCAGTTCCTGGCTCATCTGGTTGGCCTCGGCCACCATGGGCATCAATTTGATGTAGTCGTAGAAGACGGCCAGCAGACTGGGATCTGTCTGACTGGACCCAGCACTCGACTCACCTAAACACAGACACATGAATAATATCTAACAAGTTTCCCTCCAAAAATAAATCTCCTTTAAGCCGCCTACACATGATAAGCGATTTGCTCTCTGCGCACAGCTAGGTGCAGAGCAAAGCGCAGCGCAGGTATTCGTCATTGAGGGTTGCAAGGAAGCGATTTCCCGTTTCTAGGTCATGACAGCTGTTATCTCATTGGTTGCGCTTTAGAAAGGTCAGCGGCAACTAGGTCAAAGTTGAAATAATTTGAACTTTGAGCGCAGCGCTAAGCAGCAAATCCGATCAGTGTGCAACGCCGGGGGGTAGCGCAGCGCATAGTTGGGCGGCACCGCTCTCCCCATAGGAAATCAATGGAACGGCGCGCAAAGCAGTTTTGCCGCCTATCACGTGTTTACTTCCAGCGTACCCAGGTGGATGCCCTCAGCAGCTGCAAGTTCAGACTGGAAGTAGTCGTAGTCGTAGCGGCTCCAGTCGTCCCCGCCCCTCTCAGAGGGATAACCAATGAACAGATAGGTGCAGTTAGAGCCGAGAATGAGACGGTCCTAGAGGGAGACAATAAAAAGAGAAAGGTGTTTTGTGTGTGTGTGTGTGTGTGTGTGTGTGTGTGCGCGTGCGCGTGCGCGCATGTCACACAGTCATATCATAACGTTTGTGTACGTGTTGACACCCACCAGGTGCTGCAGCTCAGTTGTCTGGGAGACAGTGTTGCCATTGACGATGACTTTTGACCCTGCCAGCGGGGTCAGTGTTACCCGCCGCTGTTCATTCCTGAACACAGCGTGACGCTGCTGGATCCTGACACACAAAAACACACGTACATGTGCAGACATAAATGTGTGCGTAAACTCAAAGATGCCGAAAAAGACACACATTTTGAATAAGGGATACTTGCATCTCCACAATACTAAGCCTTCATACGTGTACATATAATTGTATTCAGTTGCTTAATTTTTAGAAAGGGTCACAGGGCCTGCAGCCTATCCTAACATGCACTAGTTGGAATGCAGGGAAACCAATTCAATGACATAATTCACATCTACTTTTAGACATTATGTATAGACTGTTGAGTGTCACTATTCTCTGGCTATTAAAAGGACGTTTTTCCTTGCCGCTGTCGCACCAAATGCTTGCTCTTGGGGGGGAATTGTTGGGTGTCTGTTAGTCTGTATCCTTGACGTTCCACTTCCGGGATTGCTCCGGTGCCGCAGGAAATTCCGCCGGATTTCATTGATGTCCGTTTTCTTCCGCTTTCTTTGTGTTGGAATTTTAAACTCCAGTGGATTTATGAGGACTATGGTTGACTGCTCCTCAGATATCTGCAGGGTAAATTGAGACAGCTAGCTAGACTTATCTGTCAAATCTGACTTTTCTCTCGCACAACTATTTTACAGCAGCTCCGTGCGGAGCTTAGCGCCACCCATGAAGATTGTGATTGGTTTAAAGAAATGCCAATAAACCAGAGCTAGTTTTTTTCCCATCCCGGAATGCTATGTGGACTAGCCAGACCCTCCTCCGTTCCGCAGCGTGTGGATGGTCTGGCAAAGCGAGACTAGGTGTCTGTAAATTCTATCTGTAAAGTGTCCTGAGATAACTGCTGTTATGATTTTACACTATAAATAAAACTGTATTGAATCTTGCTTTACTTGTGCTAGGTTTGTAATGATCTATTAATCTATAGATCTATCAATCCCTGATGTGATCTTAATGGCCCTCATTTATGAAACGTGCGTACGACCTAAAACAGGCGTACGACGGGCGTACGCCGATTCCTACGCAAAGCTCGGCATTTATCAATTTGAACGTGAGCGTAGGCTGCGATCAAATCTCACGTCTGGTCTGAACTCGTGTACGCAAGTTTCTGAGTCAGCGTGGCCTTGCAGTGCAGCATATAATCAGTTTAAGAAGGAGATCAACTGATGACTTCAGAAGGAGAAGTCATCAGTTGATCACTTATCAGCAATGGCAGATCTGGCTCTTTTAGAAGACCTCTATGAGCCGGTACAATAGTGCACACATACGCACACGTGCCACGGTGGAGCGCTCCATCGGATTGTTTAAGGGCAGATGGCTCGCATCAGTGGGGGGACCCTATACACGGCAGAAAAAGTCTGCAACATTGTTTTAGCCTGTGGGGTTCTGCACAACATTTCGCAGGGAAACTGGGTGCCATAAATGTAGCGATGGAGCCAGATGACCCGATGCCCAGAGAGCAGTGTCCAGCACCGCCCCCACTGAAGGAGTCAGGATATTATTATACCTCGCTTTTAAAAGGTAGCCTATAGTGTTATGTTTGGCAATGATATTCAATACAGGAAACATGACGATGCCCAACATTTTTATTTATTATTCAGGTTTTCATTTCTATGTCGTGAACGATTTATTTCTGCCATTGACCGAGTTATTTCGGCTTGTTTTCCCAGCCCCTCTGCTGTCAGGAGACAGGGTCGTGGTGGTGGTCCAGCACGGGGGGTGGGCGGCGGAGGACACGCGCTCTCCCTCAGCTGTTGTCTCGTTATGACTAATGAAAAAAAAACACGAGTAAAATAAAAGACACTGCATAAACTCCGCTACCATGTGTTTATTTAAATATAGGTACACCATGTTGGCCTAAGAGATTGCAATATAAGCATGTATATTACTATTGGGACTATAGAAAATGCGTCAAGGATGTATAAATTAAATAGGCTAAACTTCAGCTGGAGTCCGATTTACTACGGCAACACTGTTGACCGCATCAGTGATCTCTTTTCATCCCGCATTCTTTCTACAGCCTTTAATACCAGTTTTCAGGCTGCCAAAAAGTACACACGTTAGTGCAAATGAACCTGAGATATCAGGGTTTCAATCGCCACCTCTGAAAAGTGCCGCTTCTCAGCCGGATTACGTCTCGCCATGTCGTGAATTGTAGGGGCGAGGCCTCAAAACCCAGAATATATTGGGGCGTGATATTTAAATTACGATCGTTTCCAGCCGCTGCATTTATCAATGTACGACCATTCTTACACTCTGATTGGTGTGATACGAACGTTTCATAAATCACACGTGAAGCCTGTCGCAAGATGATTTCTGTGCTCATATCTGCGCTGGTTTCTACGTTAGGTTGATAAATTAGGGCCACTGTGATGTCAACTCACCCTAAGCCCTTGATAGAGATGGATTTCTGGGAAGAGTCACACAAGCCGATGTCCCATTCACCTGGAACACAAAACCGTATTAATGAATGGTAAAAAAAAACATGGTAATAACTGTAGCAATGGGTCTGTCCGATTATAATAAGCTGCTCAGTCACATGACATCCAACTCTCTAGCCTACTAACCCCTTTGGCATTCACCATTCACAATATCTCCCTCTCTACAATGTGTGGTGAACTAGAGAGTGAGGTATTCATCACAATACAAAAGATACAAAGAGAGAGACAGAGTTACCCTCCTGAATGAAAAGCTTGACCACCCCCGACAGCTGAGCGTCCTCGTTGATGTTCAGGATGTAGGGATGCATCTGCATCATCCTCCTCTCCTGACAGAGAGAGAGGAAAGAGAGACAAGAGCTTAGTAAATGTACAAAGATGTATTTATACACTACACCTTCACCAAATGCATTTACGTTCTGTGCTCATGTGTTTTCCGAAAGCTCATCTGAGACACTCCTGAGTATGTCTGATGTGTGTGTGTGTGTGTGTACCTGTGTGTGTACCTGTGTGATGTTAGCATACTGTTGCTCCCAGTCCTTCAGCGCCTCCTGCAGGTGTTGTTCCCATAGAGTCTGAATGGCTCTGATCTGGAGCTCATTGTGGGTCAGCAGCTGACGAAGTTCCTCTAAACACACACACACACACACACACACACACACACACACACACACACACACACACACACACACACACACACACACACAGACACAGACACACACACAGACACAGACACAGACACACACAGACACACACACACACACTTAAGTGTTGACCCTTGCCTGCTGAATTCTATTCTTCTATTCTAAAAGTGCATCTTACTGGTCTCGTCGTTAGCTCTGCGTCCCTCCTGGCCCAGCCGGCTCAGTCGTTGCAGCAGTCTGGCGTTCTCGGCCTTTAGCTCCTTAACCAGACGTTCAGTGGGGCTCTCGTTCACCACCGCTCGGTTCTGGATACGCTTTGCCCTAAAGAGGTGAGGCAGGTGGGGACACAACGAGTGAGGGATGTGGATGGGGTTCAGGTGGAACAGAGGAAATGAGTGAGAGAAAAGATAGGGGAAGAAGGAAGAGGTAGACAGACATGACAATGAGCAATTGCCATATAGGTTTTAGCATGTTTTTTATTATAGCGGAAACCTGCTGAATTCACAATGGGTTACACTGCACGCATGGTTTGTTGTACCTCTCAGCATAGCGCAGGGTTGAGAGAGACTCCTCATAGCAGATATCAGCAGGGCTCAGAGTGGCAATCTTGAAAATTGATTGATGTCCACAATTAGAAGAAATAACTGCATTAACATAATGCAACATCAGCGTGTGTTAGCACTATTTCTTATAAAGTGTCTGTTACCATAACAGTGCGACTGTTGCCTCCAAGGGCGGACTGCAGCAGCTTGGTGAGAACTGAGTCTCTGTACGGTATGTGAACGACTTTCTTCCCCACGGCCACATCAGCGAGGGAGCTGGGGGAGAGAAGAGGAGTTGAAAGATACTGATAAACCAAACTGAATGGAAATTTAAATAAAACTTCTTTTTTTCCTGGGTATTTTTAGGCCTTTATTGATAGGACAATGTCGAGAACCTCTACATATGGGCGCCCACATAGCTCAGTTGGAAGAGCGACTAAAATTAAATTGAACACCAGGCCAACCTGATAACATTGCCCAGGGTGGTGAGGCTCAGGTTGATGGCTGTGCCCTCTTTGAGTCTGTCAGCCTCCGACCCTGACGACCGCTGACGCTCACTGCCTGCCAAGTCCACCAAGTTGATGTTGGACTGCTTTGTGATGCTCTCTTTTGAAAAGATCTGACAGGAGGTGACAGTGACGTCAATAACAAAATCTTGAAGAAACCTGAAGATAGTATTCTGACACATGTAACGATACGGGGACATAACTCGAGCATGAGAAAATAGTACGAAAATTGACTGTGGCGAAACTGGGACAGACAAATCTAAATCGTGGGGAATGTAATGGAGTACAGCTGACAGTGGAGCCACTCACCTGTTTGAGCTGGAGGATAATGAGCATGTGCGAGCGACTGCTATTGGCATTCATGTGAGTGGCAGCGGTGGTTCGGGTCCTGGTCCCCTGTTCCATTAACTGCTCCACCTACATTTCAACATGATTCCAAATACAAAACACTAAAACACTAACAGAGCAAAGAGAAGGATACATGAAATATCCCAAAACATTCCTTGTAGCTCTTTTTTTCTAACGGTTCTTATATCATAATTCTAGGATTGCAAAACTTGCAGGACACTCAGCAGTCACAGAGTTGAATGTAAAACGTCTATCCAGCTTCCCTTTACAGTTTGTCACTGTATGTTGAGGTGTTTCTCTCTCTCTCTCTCTCTATACACACACTGTACATACTCTCCATCATCCCTCTACCTGTGGTGCGCTGTCACACGGGACTGTTCGGAGACCTTCGACATAGAAGCCTCTTTGCTGCTCCTCTCGGACTCTGAGCCCCCCTGGATTACGAGACCCCCGAGACAGAAGGTCAACCACCTGGACAGAGCGGAGAGAGACAAAAAAAAAAAAAATGACACAGAGATTAAGGAAGGAGAAAGCGCTGGCCATCTACCAAGACAGACTTCTTAATGAATGTAATATCCTGAGAAAGAAGACAAAAACAAAACAAATCATTAAAAGGAAAGGCAACAATGCTTTCCCAGCTGTTACCTGCTCATTGTAGATTTCCAACATGCTGAAAAAGACCTGTGTAGACATCAAGAACAAAGACATTCAGAATATTTACAACCACCACACACCCATACATGGCACTGTGTGCTGGTAAACAGCCACACACACTCTTTACCTGACACTGTCTGGTATCCTGGTTCTCTCTAATGGCCTGAAACAGTCGGTCACAGAGTTTAGGAACCAGGCCTTTGTTAGGCCCGTAGCCCACCATCGAGTAACTCTTCCCTGAGCCGGTCTGCCCATAGGCCAACAGTGTGGCATTGTAACCCTGCAGACATCGTTTTAGGACTTTTACTATTAGAACAGATCTAAATTGGACAGAAAGTAGAACCCTAAAATGGTTTTAGGCAAGTAGCATGGCACAAAAATGAGCTTGGGTGCAAAAAACACAGCGCTCTGAGACTTAATATATGGTGATTGTTACCTGCAGTGCATTCTCCAGTATTCCCTCTCCCAGGTCCTGGAACACACTGTCCTGCGTATAGATGGTATTTTGTGAGCTTATCAGTATTGTCTTGCTCAAAGTCACACAGGTATACGCAGTATACCCATTAAGAAAGATCCAGGATTTCCATATACACTCTTAAAAACGCGCAATTACACGCAACAACATACTTTCCATTATAACTCTGATATAGTTTGAATTGTCAACTGTGTTTTTTTTTCTTCACATAGGCTAAATAAAGGTATTTCCATTGTATCTTGGTGCATAAAAGTGTATCCAAATGCAGGAAATTAAGTCTTTGACACTCAAAATTTCCCTGGGGGAGGACACCCAGAAACCCCCATATGCCCCCTAAACACAGTGTGTGTGTGTGTGTGTGTGTGTGTGTGTGTGTGTGTGTGTGCCCCCACTATGAGATTATACACACACACATAACCTACAGTTCAGTATACCCACTACAATACATTAGACTACACCACTGTACCGTACCAACATATTTGCCTGTTCTACCAGGATGTTTGAAGCTGACCTGGTCGGCGTATCTTCCCCCGGGTTCTTCGGGCACGTAGAGGCCGCCACGGTCTCGTGCAAAGCCGCTGTGGGACCAGTAGGCGTAGTCGAAACAAAAGGAACGACGGCTCTGGGGATCCCGTGGGTCCTGGATGGTGATGGAGCTCGACACCATGGAGACAATACTTCGGCTGCCTGCGTCCCTCTCTCTCTGAACGGAGGGAGGAAACGAAGGAGGGTGAGGAGAGAACAAGGCTGATGGAGGATGTCAGAGTCATTTAGTGTGCGAATAACTAACTAAGTAGTACTTTAAATCTAATAGCTGCTGTGTCAGTGTCACCGGACCCATCTTGAGCTTTGCTGGGCTACACGACGTCCTCCATCCTTCTTCAGTCATCTCACCTGTTGGACTTTCAGTTGTTCCAAACAGGCTTTGCACTCGGACAGGCCTCGACGTTAAACTCGGTATTTTACTGTTGCTATCTTTTTTGTAGAAAAGTAATTGACAGCAAGTCAAGTCCTCCTGTTTGTTTGCCCACACATTTGTAAATATGTACTCTAGTTTACTGTTAACACTAATACAAGCTACTAGCTATTACAATTTTTGTCATGTCGAAGCATTCTCTGCAATTTTTTTACTTTTCCATTACGTGTGTATAATATGGCAGGATAGAGTAATTTGTCAGTGAATGCGATTCCATAAGAAAACAGTACATTTCAATATATATTGATATTTTATATATTGATATTTGTTATATATATAACAAATATCAGGCATATACACGGAGAAATGGCGTAAAATAAGAAATGGTTGACAGCTTTCCACACTGACCTTGTTGAACGGTCGGACTCTGACAGCCACTTTGACACAGTCCTTGCTGTGCATGTCTGAGGCTTTAGCCCTCATGGCGCAGCAGGCAGGCATCAGCCCCGGAGACTGGCACACCGAGTGATCTCAGCTCTCACACAGCGACACAGCAAGGCGTCGAGTTACACGTTGACATGGACACAGGTCAGTTTGACAGGGACTGTAGTGTCCATATTAGTTAGGAAATGCCTCATGAGCTTTTACCATTGACATATATATATTTTTACTGAAAACTTGATGCTGAAAAAAAAAAAAAAAAAACATTGTTTACTTGCTGAAAGGTGGAGTAGGGGAGACCATAAACACTTTAGTCTAAACTAAACTTAACATACAATGTGTAGTAGACACTGCTACAGGATATTAACTAGCAGCAGGACAAGTGATTCTTTATTTTATAAGAAGTAAATGATCATCAGCATGTAATTAATTATGCTTTTATTTTGCTATATTATTATTATTCCCCACCCTGGTGTTGTGTTAGTGAACTGGAGCCGTGGAAATGAGGCCGGTTTCACTTCCACCTCTGCCACTATAAATTATATAGGAGACAGAGCTCAGGGATTCAAATTCATACAGGGCACACTCACGTTTACAGCTACATTTACATCAACAATTCAGTGAGTCTCTGACATTAAACGTCACCCTAATAGCTACATTTCTGATATTAACCATAACCTGACATGTAAAAGACTGATAAAGTTCGTTGGACATCTGATATTATCTGAGGCACCAGCAGCATACGGTCTCAGCTATTGTGAGGGACGATTAGACGCATGTAGCTCCTTCCAGTGGTTCACTGCACACCTCAAACAGAAAGGAATAGGCTTTGTGGCCCAGTCACTCCCTCCACCCACCAAACCTAACAAGCACTTCAAGACAGTACATTGAATTGAGACAATCACTCAACACCAGAAGCAGAGAAGTATTCAAGCTTTACCATATTTATCAAAGAGCAGTCATCAAAAATAAGACATTCTACATAAGTTCATCAGAAAATAGCCTGTGTCAGCCATACATTTAATTAAACCTGCCTATTAACACGTCCCATAACAATTTTAACAACTCCAAACTGATGTGCAAGTCTTTGTTTCTTTCACACTATAGATTACATACAGCAATAGTCCCAAGTGTGATGGCATTAGTGTACAAGTCTATGCTTCTTTCACAGAAAATACCCCAAATCGACTGAAATTTAAGACTATGGCATAGGCAGTCTGATAAGGTGATCAAACACATTCAAGACACTTAAAACTTCAAAATGAACGTAATTCTTTAGGATTTGTTTATTTATTAACTTTATTTGGATCATAGCAAAAGACTATATACACGTCATTTTCTCTCCACTGGGTTGGTTGCTTTTCTATTTAAATAGAAAAAGACAGCAGGCCTCGAAATCTAATGACAAAAAAAGCTAAAACAAAAATAAAAGAATGTGAATAAAACCTCCTTATCAGAGGCAGGATCAGTTCAGTCTCTGGTTTTATTAATGGGAGTTTCTAAAAGCCCACATTGATTGCTTTCCCTTGTGCCATTCTCTACTCAGAATTAAACTGATTATGAAAAACGTCGCAAAATGTCCAACACAAAATGGCCATGGATACAATATCAACTGAAGTCAAGTTAGTATGAGTGGGATGTGTAAACTCCAAAAATATATGCCTCTCTCACACTGCTATCCACCAGTGTGCTTTTTTTTCTCCCAAAAAAAAATATATTTTCATGCCTACATTGCTTTTATTTTATTGTCCTACAGGGAAGTAAATATACAAAGAGCAGTGTGAGGCATTTGAGGAATTAGAACCATCTTGAGTTCAGGCATACACTTTTATTTGACAGCTCCTGATCGAGTTGGTTCAAATCTTCCGGTGGCTGTTTGAGGTTCACTGGTTAAAACCACCACCAACCTCCTTAAAGTTTCTTCCTCCGCGTGACAGGTTTTGTGAAAACGGCGTCCATTATGCGCTTGCGTCGAAGGTTCATGCTCGAGGTTGGCGCCTCTCCCTCCTTAATTCTCTTCTGTGCTTGCGGATCAGCTGGGCTAGGCAGAGGCGAGATCAGGTCCACCTCTGCTATGGGAGGTGGCTCCAAAACTGCTTTGGACCTGAAGGTGGAGAAAGAACAAAGAACCGAGCAGGGAGTGATTTTCTTTAACCCAAACGACAAAAGACTAAAACTCTTAAAAGTTTATTCACGTTACATTTAGTAATGTTTATTCATGTTATTGTAATACAATAGCTGCAGTTTCCCCAACATAATTACGTTTTTCTTGATTAGATTTTTATTTGTAGCTGACCATTTAGCTAGTGAGTCAGCAAGCTAACAGTAGCCAGCAGCTAAAACACAAAATATTTCACATATCAATGTCACCTTTTGGATGGTTTCCAACACCGGGGCGGACGGGGTTTGTTGAAACGCTAGCTAGCTACTAAACGAGGCTGAGAGACGGGTGTGGGCGGGGATTCTCTGGGAAATCTCCGCGACAGTGAGCCAGGACGTTCAGTGCCTGTTGTGCAGCAGCAGAACATCTCCCAGCTGCCCGGAATTATCTCCCCTTCACTTTTCAGTAATCTTAACTTTTCGTTTTGGTGCTTAACCCACCTTTTGTTGGATTAATTTAGCTAATGGCGTAAAGACAGCTAAACGCAAAGGGGGGCGAAATTTGGCAGGGAGGAGATTTTCGGCACATACACCGGTAGCACTACGGAGATGTAGCTACCGCTATGGATGGCCGCTGTTGTGGCTCGGGGCTGGGTCTGTTTCCCGACGTTTAATTAAACTGCCGTTATACTAGCGTCGTAAGCACCAGGCACTGGAGATAAGTTCTGGCCGGGGGTTGCTGTAATGAAAGTAGCTGGCTGATAGCTGACTGGGGGCTAACGGTAACTAGCTAGCTATATGTCCCAGGGCTGTTGTCAGCTGTCATCCCGACTGAGTCTCTCTGCGCCGGGGGAGTGAGGCAGACAGACCGTGGTGTGCTAGCTGGCTAAATTAGCATTAGCATTAGATTAATCGTCTATCTACAGCTAACGTTAACGTTACTAGTGAAGTTATTCGTGGGTTAGCTCAGTCCTGTTAGCTGTGGTCGAAACAGTCATACTAAAAATAACTATTAGCGTGTTGAATGATGTTGTAACCTCATAATGTTACCAAAAAATTTCTAATAGTTACCCACAAAGCTTTAGCATCAACGTTAGCACATTGTAGTAACGTTAAGCTGGTATCGATATTGAACTTACAAAATAGATAAGGTCTCTGTTGTATTACTGTGATAAGAAGTGGGATGTAATTAATCACAAAATGATGCTGTTTGGCAAAAAAAAGCAGTATTACGGTTACAAGTATTTTTTTTGTGACATTATATGATTTACAATTACTCCTGAACGTATCATCTTGGTGCCAGTGTTCTGACGGAAGTTAGAGTAACTGGAGGGTGAAAGGTTATAGGACGCCACTGACGGGCGACTAAAGGAAACGTGCCGTGTCTGAAAATAAAATAACCGATTTCTCTGGGTTTGACATTTGGGATAGTGTAAGAACACAACTCATAAAAATATATAACATAGGAATGGTCGTTTTTAGACATTTTAAAGCAGAAATTTTACATATTGTACCTTTAAATCTAAGCAGTTCATTGTCGTATCCTCAGTCTTAAGCCGGATATATACTTGCTTTTAAGTATGCATGTGCATGATGGCTGCCTCATCTATCCTGCCTCTGGAGCGTTGGTTGTGCACATCCTCAAGTTAACTAAAATGTCCGCACGTTAAAAAGGTAGGGGCAGTGCAGAGACAAACTATACTTGACATTGTCACGGCATGCTTTATATTTAGGAGCTAAATACCATCTACGATGGTGCTGCTGTCACTTTTTCTGCCGTGATCTCTGAATTAACTATATAGTAACCTTTGAGTGTCACCATGTTTACGTCATGCAAATCCAAAGTTTTTGGTTCTCTGGTGTGCCCTCTGGTGGAATCATCAAGTAACACGCATAGTACATAAGCTAGTACAGTGATTTTCAACCACTGTGCACACTAGTGTGCCGTGAGAGATCGTCCTGTGTGCCGTGGGAAATTATCCGATTTTACTTAATTCAGGGTTCATACGCATTTTAACCAATACTTTTCGGCAAATTTCCATGACCGTGTTCCTGAAAATGTCAGTCGATATTCTACAATAAGAATAAAAATCTGTATTAAAGTTTACCCTCAGTAACTATAAAATGAATGACAATTTATGTGGTTCATAGTCGGATTCATAATAATCGCTCCCAAATAGAACGTTGAGGTTAATACGACGTGAAAATACATTTATTAATCACATATTATTATGCTGTGTTAAAAAAAATTCCACGACTTTTCCAAAACTTTCTGGGTCTTTTTATGTTTCTAAAACCTTTCCAGGCCTGGAATTTGCATTTTTTTCAAAACGTATGAACCCTGTTAATTGGTCCAACAAATTTTTTTTAGGGAGTTACTGCAAATAATTTGCCATTTTGCGCATCTGTGCCTGCAATGATGACTGGCAGAGAAATTAAATACTATTCTGTGTCAGTACGTGGCAGTATAGCGCAATAATGACATTTTTAAGGTGGCAGTGACCGGATGTAAGCAGTAGGGCCGAGATCATCGATGTAAGCCTGCTACAGCGATGGATACATTTTTAAAAAGGAAAAATGCAGATTCTGATCTTATTAGGCTACAATGTGTCATTATGTAACATTTTTGGTTGGTGGTGTGCCATGGGAGTTTTTTTTTATGTAAAAAATGTGCCGTGGCTCAAAAAAGGTTGAAAAACACTGAGCTAGTAAGTAAAACACAGTTCACGACACAGCCAGTTGCCTACACCAGCGGGTGGTTAAAAAGCGAGTATAGTATTTCTACGGCTTAAGGGATCCACGAGGTATTTTTCTGACAACAGGACTTACTTGGCTGTTCGTTTGCCTGCTTTTCTGGTCTTAGAAATGCCTGCTGCTTTCTCCACTTCCACAAGATCTTCCGAAGCAATTTCATCCTAAAAAGAAACATTTCAAAAGACATTTCATTCATTTAAAAAGATACCATAAGATGATTCCTGATTTTTTTTTAATCCTGAGAAGCTGTGAAGTCAAAAATCCTCTTGTTCAAAGGCTGGTAATACACAGACGATAGCTATGGAGCGTGTATAAATCCAAATGCACCAAAGTAGTGGACAGCAGTAATTGCAAGATTGAACTGTAATTGTACCTACAACTGATCTGAGCTCACGGGATTGAGGAACTGACCTACAGACCTCATAAGCAGAGGCACTTACATGGGGAGCAACAGAGGCATCGTTGACAACTCTTCTGCTGCTGCGAGTGACAGGCGCGGCAGAGTCTTCGCTCGGGCCAGGAGACTCCGCTCTTTTAGCTTGACACACAGACACAACACAGGGTTAAACCCATCCTCGATGAATAATTGACATCCAGGTCAATGGATAAACAGCTCACCTCTTGTTCTTCTTCGTGAGGGGGAATAGATGAATGAATGCTCTCCTGGACTAGACTCGTCCTCTTCGGGTTCGGGGACCAGGCTGTCCTTCACAGGAAGTAGCAAGTTAACCTGCTCCACTGACGACTTAGGACGCACGTACGACGAACTCCTCTTACTGGTTCTTAGCATCTTTGTGACGACTACTGCTCCTGTAATTGCATAACAAAATAACAGTTATTTTTAATTTTTAGCTAACATTTTAGCTTCTTTCTCCTATGATGGACATCTTACAGAAACTGAAATACAGAAAAGAATAATACAAACGCAGTTCTATTGTTATGTCTGCATGCAGCATTGTACATACCTTCCTGCTTCTCTACCTCATCCTGAAGTCTCCTGATGAGGGCGTCTGCAACAGGGGTTTCAGAATCCACCTCCAATGGCGAGTCCAGTAAGGGAAGGTCTTCCCCATCATGATCCCAGAGTTTGTTTCTAGTTAGTCGATGGGAGTTGGTGCTACCAGCATTGCTGTGATGTTCAGGCTTGAGGAGAACACCACTTTCTTTTATATTTTTTGTAATGGTCTCTTCTCTCTTTCTTGTACTCTGAGGAAGGGACACAGGGACCAGTTTCACCTGGGAGTGTAAAACGTCATGAATGATCAATGTGGATGGATCAGGTTTCTCAACACAGTAATATGGAATAATGTAAAATGGACAAAAAGGGTGAGACAGAAAATGATATTGTGAGGTAAAACTTATTTTATGGAAAGTTATGTCTCAAAAGGTATTTAAAGAGAAAGTCAGTTGATGGTTCAACATCAAACAAAAATAGCTTAATATATGTCAAAATCAGATGATAGTGAATTATATGAAGCTTCTTGGTATGTTGACAAAACATTCTCTTATTTGCGACAGCGCCATCATAACAACAACTCACACACAAAAAAAAAAAAAAAAAAAAAAAAAAGAGAAATTACTTACTTGTGGATAAATGTTTAGGGTGATACGGTTGGACTGCCGAGTCGCCCTGCCGGGGCTGGAAGGTATTTTGCTCTCTTCCGGCTGCGTCTCTGATGATTCTGTCCTTTTCCTGGAGTGGCCTTTGACAGGGGGTACTAAGACTTCCAACTGCTCCTTCTCTTCTTCCAAGAGCATTAATGGTGTCGATACCACCTCACTACTACTCAATTTTCTGCTGGACTTCCTCGGAGTGCTTTTGGCCGGTGTGCGAGTCTTGGAGCTTGTTCGTCGAGAAACTTTTGCGTCTGTGACCTCATCCTCTTGGTCCTCCTCTTCGCTTTGGGTCCTTTGGCTGGTCCTTGTTGTGGTGGCCGTCAGGGTCACGCGCCGTCTGGCTGGAGAAGACACCTTGGACGTTGCATCAACGTCCCCCTCTTCTAACTCTTCTTTAGGAGGCTCTGGCTGAGCGTTGCGAGTACTTCTTCGAGGTGTGCTAGCCTGGACTTTAGTTTCTTTGTTCGGTTTACGCTTTCGAGGTGTACGACTAGGCGAGGCAGGGAGCATAGTGCTCGTTTCTGCCTCCTCCACTTTCCCCTTCTCCTCTGGCTCCTCCGGGAGGGGAGAGATAAAGGTCACTGCCCTTGCTCTTGTGGTCCTCCGTGTTGGGGTGGAAGGAGCTTTCTTTTTCCTCTGAGAAGTGGGGGTCTCTGGCACAGGCTGTTCCTCTGGTTGGCTATTTGAGCTGAAAACCTGCCTCACAGATTTCTCTTCTTTAACAGCATTATCTTTTCTCAGGCTTCCCCTGGTTCTCCTTCTTGTTTCTTTTTCCGTCTTAATTTCTTCCCGGTTATCCTCTTCTTTCTCTTCTAAGGCTTTGTAGTCCTGCTGTTTCTCCTCTACAACAGTCTCTGTCTCATTGATGTGGGTTATCTCTGTGTCCATATCAACAGGCCCATTCTCTTCAGGCTCCTCCTGGTCCTCGGACAAAGTGGACAAAACAAGGGTTGCTTTATCCGCCTCCTCTACCATCTCCTCCTCAGCAGCATCTTTCTCTGCCGTAGAGTCTTTGTCATGCACAACTGCTAGGAGTTCTCCCACTGGAGTTGGTCCAGAGACTGAAATACCTGCAGCTTCATGGTCTTCAACTAACCTTATAGCTGGGAGTTCTCCCACAGGACTGGATCCAGAGGCGGAAAGACATTCCCGTTTATGATCTTCGGCTAACATCACAGCTGGAAGTTCTTCACTTTGACTTGGTCCAGAGGCTGAAAGACCTTCAGGTTCGTGAGCTTCAGCCACCATCACAGCTGGGAGTTCTCCCACAGGACTGGATGGAGAGGCTGAAAGACCCATCAGTTCATGGTCTTTGGCTAACATCCCATCTGGGAGTTTTTCTCCTGGACTTGGTCCAGAGGCTGAAAGACCATCAGGTTCAAGGTCTTCGGCTAACATCCCAGCTGGGAGTTCTTCTCCTGGACTTGGTTCAGAGGCTGAAAGACCTTCTGGTTCATGGTCTTCAACTAACATCACAGCTGGGAGTTCTTCTCCTGGACTTGGTTCAGAGGCTGAAAGACCTTCTGGTTCATGGTCTTTGGCTAACATCACAGCTGGAAGTTCTTCACTTTGACTTGGTCCAGAGGCTGAAAGACCTTCAGGTTCGTGAGCTTCAGCCAACATCACAGCTGGGAGTTCTCCCACAGGACTGGATGGAGAGGCTGAAAGACCCATCAGTTCATGGTCTTTGGCTAACATCCCATCTGGGAGTTCTTCTCCTGGACTTGGTCCAGAGGCTGAAAGACCATCAGGTTCAAGGTCTTCGGCTAACATCCCAGCTGGGAGTTCTTCTCCTGGACTTGGTTCAGAGGCTGAAAGACCTTCTGGTTCATGGTCTTCAACCGACATTACTAACTCTGCATCGCTCTGTTCTTTATCATCTAATGTCTCATGGTTTGCCTCAGTGTTTTCAGTTTGTAGGTCAGCGAGTTCTGACTCTGTCGGCCCATTTACCTCAATTCCATCCAAGGTTTCCATTTCTTTTCTCTGGTCCTCTTCATGGACTTCTCCAGACAGAGGAGGATCCTGATCATCTGTACCCAAAAGTATAACCTCATGTTTGGCCATAAGTTCGTCAATAGCCTCCACGGCTGGAGACAGGGTGGGAGGATCAGAGGACTGCAGATCATTCTCCATAGGCAGCGTGTCTGCGTCTTTATCCATGTCCTCATCCATATCCAGCACCAGAGAAAAGCCGCTGTGAGTTTCTGACCTCGGATCGTCTGGCATGCTTTGCTGAATCTCAGGAGGACCCAGCTGAGAACTATCAAGCAGGCCGACCTGCCCCTCCACAAGCTCCAGGGGTACCAGGATTGTGCTAGAGGGTTTGAGCTCCACGTATGATGATCCTTGCTCTTCATCCTCATCTGCCTTCATCTCTCCTTCTTCCCCGAGTCTCACCATCACCACGTCACCCTCCATGTCCTCCTCTACCATCTAATGGAGGAAACGCACACAATAAGTTATTTCTTGCTTCTTTCTTTAGTGACTGAGCGAATAATCATTTAGTCTATAAAACGTCAGAAAATGATAACAATGTCTATCACAACTTCGATTAGCTGACTTATTTCAGCTCTAAATTTGTTACCTTTATCTCTGCACAGGGTGTGATCAGAGAGAACCCGGCAGCCTCCTGCTCTGACAGACTTGGCAGGAAGTGTGCGTGTCCCTGTTGTACAAAGACTGAACTGGGTTGAAGGGCTGGCAGCCTTCCATTACCCTGGACCTCCTCAATGATCTCCACCTCACTACCAGAGTCCTCCTCTTCATCTTCCTCCTCAGCTTGATCAGACTCCTCCTCCTCCTCCTCCTCCTCATCATCTTCTTCTTCTTCTTCTTCCTCAGACACAGGGCTAGAAAGTTCTTCACTATCGTTTACACTCACAACAGCTAGGAGATAAAAAGCAGAAAAGTGTGTGAGAAAATGAGAAAAAACAGCACAGTGACAGTCAGAGCACCAATGTGAACGTGAATGTGTGTACAATCTTTCTCACAGTGGGAGTCTGTGCCAGTTGGCTCGGAGGACGTCACAGAGGCAGTAGATGTCTGGCTGGTTAACGCTGGAGGAACTTCAGCAGCTGCCTGCGCCTCCTCTTCAACCTCACCTAGTGACTCACTGGGAGAAAGGAGAAGGATATCTTTCAAACTGTGAAAAACAAACAGCTGAAAGGAACTGGGAAGGCCACACAGGGTTACATAACATTTTCATAGTTTCAAACCAAATTCTAAACCAAAAGATATGTACACACGTCAATAAAGTTACCTAGATGGTTTATTTTAATACGGACTATGACCTAAATAATATTTTCAGCTAAGTGAATCCATTAAAATATTTCCTGTTCCCTGAGTTCATTCCTGTTCAAATTCCCATGACCTACAAACCCTGGGCAAACTATGGCTATAGCCCAGGAACAAAAACAAGAACTAGATTCTTCTGCTGGCTAAATGAACATAAACCCCCTGAGTCCCTATAAAAATTTTCCTGGGTTACTGGAAATATTCCACTTTGCTGAAAGTTTCCACCATTAGACAAATATTTAGTGTTACAATGTGAGTGATTTTTATTCTTATTTAATTACACACTGCTGAAATATGGATTACAATGAATGTTGTCTGTGAACAGAAAAGGGTACAGACCTGCTGAAGGATGTCTGGGTCTGTGATGCGTTGTGGATTCCAGAGCGGGTGAGCGGAGGAGACAGATCGTTGCCAAACAGATGCCTCTGCACAAACTCTGTCAGATCTGTAAGATAATGCAGAAGATACATCTTAGTATGAAGTCATTATAACCTTAGTATGGTCGGGTAATGTAAATGTTTCAATCTATACTGGTAAGAATTTCAGAAAAAGCCACGTGTTACACCATTTCCTCATCGTGTTATGGATACAAATTACTACAGTTATGTCTAATATGAGGTGGTAATGTCTAACTTTTTATAGTATAAATGCATCATTTAAGGATAGACCTGTTGATTGATCCAGTTCCTCTTCTGGTTCATTTGTGGGTTCAATGGCTGCAGGTGGTTTCAAATAGTCCGTGAACTCTGTGGATTCATTGGTCTCGGTCAGGACGTCCTGTCCCACTGATAGATCCGGAGATTGGACTTCAGCGCCAGAGTCCGTGCTCTCAGTTACCTGGTTACAAACTAGTAGCATACAAAATGTGTCAAGCGATTTTTTTTTAGAGAAGTGTTTTGCAAATTATTTCTGAAAATGTATTAGAGCATAGCACGTCTTTGTATTTTGATGCTGTGCCGTCCCACCTCTAATTAAAATGCGGACAGAAACGAATACAGCAAATTCTGCAAATGAATTACCTTGATTGTGACTAGACATCTCCTCTTGGTATAACGTTGCAGCATTTTCATGTTCGCTACTTGACTCAACATCCTGTTCATCCTCCTCTTTAGACTTAACTTCTTCCATGTTGTTAGTCTCCTCTTTCAGAGCAATCTCTTTCACGTCCTCAAATGTTTCGTCTTCCTTTACCTCTTCTTCTACCCGCTCTATATCCTCCGATGTCAGCAGAGGGGTGTGCTCAGTGGTTGGTAAGGGCTTTTCCTCTGGTTCTTGATTTTCAGATGGGCTTTTGATGTTCACCATAACTACCTCCTCTTCTTTCTCGGTAGCTGGATGCCGTTCCTCTCCTTCCTGGTCTTCTGAGAAACCAGGAAGATGTGCATCATAATACTCTAGAGTGGTGTCTGTTGAACGGACAGATATCTGGCTGGTGTCAAAGCTCAGGTTAAGTTGTTGCTGTGTTGCATCTGATGGTCTGGTTTCTGCAGCGTCTTCATGGATGGTGGATGACTCTGTCTCAAAGCATCTCAGCTGTGGTGAGGGAATACCATCTTCTGGAGGCAAGAACTTCACATGAGGTTTTTCTCCTTCCTCGTCTTCATCCTCTTCCTCCTCGGCAGGCGGTAAAGACCAGGTCTTATGTGTGGCCTTGGTTGGCGTAGAGCCTCTGGTAAGCAAGCTAATCTCGCTGCCTGCTGCCATCTAGAGAGGAAAACCGTTCCAAAGAAGATTGCAAGACACATTTTATTATAAAAACAAAATCAAACCTACACTAGCCAAACAAAGATGAGAATGGTGCTCACACAGACCACTAAGCACAAATTTGTTAAAGAGTTTTTTCCCTGTTTGTTTGTGTGTGAGGTGGCTCCTCGGAGTCAACACACTACTCCTTACTAGAGCTTGCTCTTACCCCATTGGTCCATTGGATGCCCTTCTCCGGTTCAGGAGATTCTGCCTCTTCGATAAAGGTGATCCGGCTCTCTTTGCCTCGGAGTGGGGGGGTAATGGAGCGCCCTGGAGAAGCAGACGGTGTGGCGACAGGTGTGGGCCTCAGGCTGCTGCGCAGGATGGACTGGGGAGTGAAGGCTGAGAACACACGGCCAGAAGCAGCCAAAGCCCGAGCTCGCTGAGAGAACAAAAACATGAAAAGTGTAAGTAACAAAACACGAAAAAGTCAATTATTAGGAAAAGAAGCTATACATAAACAACATTTATAAATATACATAAACATTTGACTTCTAAGGGTATCCTGACAATGTGAAGACTTACGTAAGTGTCAAATTCCTACTCACCTTGACAACCTGCGGTGTTTGCAGCAGACTGAGTTCAAGGGCCTTGCTGGTGCTCTGTGGAGAAACCCAGGAGCTGGGAGGTCTGGGGGGGCTGAGGAGAGGGCGAGGTGTCTGGCAGGAGGGGTGAACCACCAAATCCATCAGCCTGGTTCACATTGAAGAGGAGGAAGGAATGCTTTAAGATGCTGTCTTAACAAAGCTCTGTCATGCATACTTTTAACTTTTAAGAATATAAATATTAGTGTAACCTAGCCATTAGTGTAACTATTTGTATTCTGAAAAAATGATTGGAAAAATGCTGTAAGAAGATGTACATGCATAGTTTTTCAAGTCTGAATTTCTACGCCTTCGGGTCAATATAAAAAAAAAGGTATGGGACATATGTCCCAGCTCCATTATATGGTTAAACTAAGAGTTTATTACCCTGAGGTGTCTCAAAATATAATAAATTCAGAAATGTATGCTTATGCTCTTTAAGAGGTGCCTTGCTGTAATGCTCAAATAAATTTAATTTTAGAATAATTTACATTAATTTAATGTTCAACAACACTAAAATGTCCTGTGTCAGAGGAACAAAAATATCAAGGGTTTTGGTTTATGTTCAAACATGTGGGTATGGTATGCTTCAATCAGGCTAACATGGAGCACTTATGAGAGAACCTTGATTTCCGCTTGGAGGTCATGGTAATAGGAGTTCCCAGGAAGGGCTCAGAATGGGCCAAGGAGGAGGACTTGGGGCTCTGAACATCAGCAGCGCCGGAGCTGACAGAAAGAAAATGGAAAAAAGGTTAGAAAATCAATCAAATAAATAAAAAATAATTACTCCTGAGATACAATTTTGACATTGTATGCTCACCTCTTGCTGGGTGTAGCCCCTTTGCCTAACCACACCTCCTCAATCTTGGTCAGGAGATTGTTGATGAAGCCGGCCCTCGACATCACCTTCTCACTGACGGAACGTTTGGTGATGGTTGACAGCGGCTGTGGCCGAGAAACTTGAGGACAACATGTAAATGTGTTTTTTATATTTGATAAATCATAAGTTAAGCTGTTGTTTAGATTACATTAAAACTAAAATAACAGACACCGGTGCTGTGGTTGGAGCAACAAACACGTTACTACGGAGGTAAATTGCAATCGACATGAATTAAAGTTAAGCATCTCCTTACCTTCTCTGTGGATGGCGTAGGGATGTTGGTAGGGCTTTGCTCTCTCCATTGCCAGTTTCCTCTGGACTCTCGGCAAAACCTTGCCATACTGATCCAATATCAAGTTCCTGTTGTTGGATCGTTCTTTAAGCTTTGGGTCCCGCTCATTCTAGGAACAAAGAAGCAAGAGAAATGGGATGGATGGATGGAATTTAACTCTTCTTTTTACAG
The DNA here is from genome assembly GCF_004354835.1 of Perca flavescens. NCBI lineage: Eukaryota > Metazoa > Chordata > Actinopteri > Perciformes > Percidae > Perca > Perca flavescens. Next base: position 29,450,395 of record NC_041331.1, on the reverse strand, counting down.
TAACAGAATTTTCATATTTGAATATATGTCTAAATTGATAACAATTCATTATTACAGTTGATTCTGTATACCATGAATAAATATCTAATAAATGTACTATACATGTCACAAACTGTATAACGCTGTGATAATTAATGGTAATACTTTGTAAGGGAGTGTCAAACATACCACCAGGTTCATTTTGAGGCTGTGGTTGAGCTGCAGGGCAGGAATGTAGTTGGCCTGCTGAAGGTAATGAACCATCAGCAGTTCTCTGTTCTGGAGACCCCCTGTACCCTGGAGAAACTTCTCCAAACATTCCTGAAACACAAACCCAAGAACCACGAGTTTTAGACGTCCACTTTATAATCCAAAAACATAAGGAAAGATTAATTTACAACAATGATTAAGGGATTTTGAATGCAGCAATTAATCCAATCAGCTCTATCCTACCTGCTCAGTGAGGCCCAGGGGCAGTTTGAGCAGCTCCTTGATGAGGCCCAGCTCCTGGCAGCTCTCATACAGAAAGCCCAGCAGCTCTCCCATGTTGAGGCGATTAGAGTGCTTCCGAAGTAAGGACCACGCCTCTATGAGACACCTAGAAGAAAGACACACTGGCTGGTTATTAAGGGAAGATGAGACCTGTGAAACTAAACAATGGCAGGCATTGGATTGCCATCATACTTGTTTCCTAAAACAAAAAGCAATTTTTCTTAACCAGGTTTCACAGTTGCGAAACTTCAACAATGTTATCCAGTTTTACTGAACATACATTTGTATTTAATGTTTCTGCTGGTGTTCCTGCACATAATCCTTGCTCTTTGCTCTTACCTGTTGTGTAGCAGTACAGACAGGCAGAGTTTAGCCTGGGTGGTAGAGGAAATTGGGGGCTTCATAACATGGAAGTATCGTAGAGCCACTGCGTGTTGGCCCTGGCACATCAGCGCTTGCAGGACTCGCTCGTGCTGCCACTCAAACTGACACTGAGAGGCAGCGGGATGCAGGAGCAACTCAAAGGAACTCTGGTCAGGACAAAGAAGGAAAGGAAAGGAGGTTTTAGTTAGTGATGGCCAAATGAAGCTTTGTGAACCATTTTCTCTTTTTTCTGAGCCCACTAGATGGGGCTCTCTCTTCAACAAAGGGTTGAAAACACACTGAATTGCCATTCCTTTAACCTTTTTCTTTGAACAGAGGAGCGCCGTCTAGTGAACTCAGAAAATAAAGGCAATGGTTCACGAAGCTTCATTTGGCCATCACTAGTTTTAGTATCATTATTGTTTACACGTTTAAACGTTGTTAATATGCTAATACTGAGGTTCCATTTCCCTTTTAATACAATGAAGCTCTTTTGTCTTGCACAATGTTTCTGTATCCAAATTTACATCTTAAAAAGTCAGTCAAATATGTACCTGGTGGTCATGATGGTCCAGCAGCCAGAGGCCTTGTACTAGTTTCACCAGTCCAATAGGGATGGCAAAAGCTGGGGGAAAAGACTCCACTGATGCTCCCTCCTTATTGGGGAAGGAGTACATCACATCCAGCAATAGGTAAATCACCTGGGATCATAGGTCAAGGCTCATACATGCAGTAGGCTTAAGAGAGTCGATCATTGCGAGAGTTTAATATTTACAACTACGACTGAGGTAACTAGATTGTAAAATAAATGACCCAGCATTGTAAAGATTTCCGTCTTTCAAAAACTACAGAAATCTTTAAATGGAATCGATAACAAATCATCCATTCAAAAGAACTGTGATCTTAAAAAATGCTTTTATGTAATGAAACACACAGGATTACAAAAAAAAGTTGTTGTTACATTTGTTCTTTTGTGTGATGTTAAAACAGTGAATGCAGATTCCCTTTTTATCTGCAGTTTCCTAGAACTGTACATCCACAGCCACAAACATTCCTTTAAACAAGCCAATAAACAGCAGAAGAAACAACTTGCAACTATTATTTAAGGATACGATTGCATGTTTGGCAGCTTCATCAATGTGGTCCAGTAGGTAAACGTCCAACAAGGCCTGTGGATCAAAGTTATAAAATCACTTCTTTACACATTGTAAGAGAAACAGACGCAAACATTTTTAATGTCTAATTTGACATAAATTAGATGGTACAAAATAATTGATATTAAAAATAAATAGTTTTAATGCTTACATGCAGTGTAGGTGGTGGGTATTGCCCTGTCCCATTCTCGTCCCTCTTCCACAGGTTGGTCAAGCGTTCACCACATTGTCCGACCAAACCGTCAATCATCAGGCAGTCTGCACACCACTTGCCCCTGAGAAGATCACGGGACAGCGTCCGCGTTAGATCAACTTAGACCATCATCATCATCAGATATGATTTAGAAAATATTGGTTGGCTGGAGTTATAGATTTGGAATATATCAACGATTAAATTGCTTTCAAGCCAAGACTGCTCACTTAGCCAGCCTGGTGAGCTCCTCTCTGCGTATAGTATAGTAGTTGCTGATGACTGAGTGAGTGTAGAAAGGCCTGGAGATCTGGAGAGCATCGTCATCTGGTGGAAAGGGAAGTTCAAAATTAAAAATAAAACTGAATACAGTGCTATTCAAAAGTCTGGCAACCCTTTAAATTGTATGCTTATCTGTATACAAACTTAACAAAACAAAAAAAAAAAAAAAAAAAAAAAAAGAGACTTGAACCAGATACATTTCTGCTAATTTGAAATAATACGTGTTTACAGCAGCCAGACTTTTAGCTGGCTACACCTCTTGGAGCCAGACCTTGATTTAAGAATGTAACCCCACTCTACGTCACAGAATGCTTCTATTTTAAGATTAAAAAAATTTGGTCACTGGAGTCAGCTACAAATTCAACCTGCTTCCAACTTGTTTACTCACTGACTGAGAAATTGTGTTGTGCAAAATTGCTGGTAAGGTTTCTCAGATCATGTTTATGCCGGCAACACCTTACCTGATCCTTCAGGCAGTAGACCAGTACGACAGAACCAGAGCACCACCTGAGCGTACTTGGAAATCAGACTGGACACCAGGTTTTTGTTCATCAGACCCACCAGGCCTACACAACAAAAATATTGACAAAACCTATCAATAACTACAAATGACTCAAAACAACACCTTCTCTGTTTAAATGGCGGATCAAAAGGACAAGGCATTATAGCTCAAAGTGTATCAAACCATAAAGATATCATCATTTTATTGACATAAACACTCAGTATAAAGACATTTAAAAAAAACACAGTGAAGCTGAGTATTTCATTACAGTTTAGCCCAAATGGGAATTATAAAGAGTGTCTTGTGTGCTGGCTGAACCTGTTTTCAGTGACATCACTGGGAAACATAACACTTGTACATGTGATTGTATCTGTGTGTATAGTGCACCTTTTTGTGTAAGCTCCTGAGCTTCACTGAGCAGACAGTGGAAGATAGTACTGAGGTTACTGAGCAGTCTCTGGCTGTGCTGTAGCAGCTGCATGGTCTGAGGGTCTGTGAAGTTGGACGAGCTGTCAAACAGCGGTGCACCTAGGGAACACATACACACACACACACACACAATAAAAATAGGAGAAAACAATAGGTCTGTATATCTTAAATAATGAATAATTAGAATAATCGACAAATGGAAAACCCAAGCATTTGCTATCCTTGGTAGGTGAAATAATTCTGTGATGTAAAAGTTGGAGTTGTCATAAATTAATTAAGCTTACAAACAGGCTACGCTAAAATATCTCATCTAATCTATTCAAATGTATCACTGGATACCACCTGAGTGCTCACATAGTGCCAAATATAGGGTTTGTCAGATGTCCAGTTCTTGACACCTTGAAACATTTATGAAGACTTAATAAGATCGCCTTACAAATTCAAATTTTTATCAATGTTAAAAAAGAACCATTTTACCATTTCTTATTGCAAAGACTGCAGAATGGATTTACAAGATCCAACATTTCTATTCCTGTCTAAAAAACATTCTATATACATTCAGAATGTCTTTTGATGTAATTTTTTTAATGATATTAAAACATACAGATGCCATCCAGTTCCTCCTTGGTCTGGACCACTTTGTTCCAGGCCCAATCAAGGATGTAGCGCAGGTTCAGGGCAGAGCCAGGTTGTTCTGTTTATGAGGGACAGAATTACAAGCATTGAGAGTTGAATGCATTTATGTAGAGGGACTTGGTTAAGATTTAAACTATGAGTATCTATGTTTGAGATGAAACCACATACTTGCTGAGCAGTTTAAAGAACAATTTGACAGTTATACAAGTATGACTCCTCACCTTCTGCAGTCCACTGCTTGATACAACCAGTTATCAGTCCCAAGGAGCTGGTCTCAACCGCTGTGGACAAGATGGCATCCAGCTGCTGCTCCTAAAGACCAACATCAAGTTAAATGTACACACTACTGTCAAAACTTCTGAATAATTATAATAATATATATATTTGTTTTAATTCTTTATATTGTTTTCTAATGTAATTTAAATGATGGGAGTTCAAGAGCATCAAGATCGGTGGCCTTTTGTGAACAAGTGGTTCTGGAGATCAAGAGGTCAGCTGTGTGTACCTGAGAGAGGCTGGAGGCCTGGCTGTCAGCAAGGCGAGGTGAGAGTAGGCCGGACATGAGGCAGCGAGAGTAGCTAGTAGAGATGATGTCACTGGAGCAATGGAGCAGCTTTCTTCAAAAAGCTCAGGGTCTGGTGTTATGACAAGGCTGAGGTGTAAAAGAAGCCGACTTTCCACTCAAATCATCTTCACATATTTAAATCCTACGTGAATGGTAAATATTGTGTAGCCTTAGCAATAAACATCATATAATCTTATGTTAACTGAAACACAAAAGCACACACACGCACAAGGAATAGGCTATGTAAACTAAAATTCAAACAGTAAAGTTCCATATAACAAACGGTGAGCTGAATATTTTGTATGATAGATCAATTAACAAAAGAAACTTGCCTCTTTCTGATACCCAGAGCAGGTTAAGTGCACAATTCCAGAATTGAGCAAGCAGGTAGCATCTGTAACATGAAAGAAAAAAAAAAAAAAAATCTATGTTATTAGTGAAATTACTTTTAAATCACAAATTTGTCTGCACAAGCAAATTGCTGAGCAATACAACAAAACAGGCAACAGAAATTCACAGAACGTGGAAACTTTTTTATAATCCCTGCATATTATGGTACATATAGTGTCTACACTTACCAAAGTTATATGTGGTGGGATTAAAGTACTGTTCTGGTGGGGGGCAGGTGAAGGGCAGGCCCCTGCTCAGGCTGCGGTCGTGCACCAGCACATCCAGGAGGACGTGTTGAGACAACATCTGCACTACGCGGTCCAGAGACCAAACTGCCAGGTAGGGACAATTTTGCAGAGACTCTCCAGTTCTGACAACAACAAACGAAAGTGAAATGCAGGGTCACAATAAATCAAGCAATCATTACAATAACCCCTAGAAAAGAGGAGACAATGACGCCTTAATTACCTGCATAACTGCAGTTTAAAAAAAAATAAAAAATAATTATAAATATCAGACAAACAACATCCTTAACCTTGGGTTTTATATTGTTCCCGTTTCGTGTCAGGTCTTAGATGTGTCAAGTTTATTCCCTTTTCATTTTAAGGTACATTGTCAGTCTGATATGTCAAGGTGAGGGGAGACTCCATTTATTTGTATTAATGAGTTGATATGAGATTGCTACATCACCTTTAAACTGACTAAATGGTTTAATGAAAGTTGGTAATTTCTTTAAAATGTATCGTAATTGAGAACTCAAGAAACCTCTTAAGTAGTTACAAAATCAGTCTCCACAGTACCTCAAAGAGTCTGGCATCTGTGCGTGGTACCAACGGTTGATGTCAAAAACCCCGATGTAGGTAGATGGGGTTCCCTGACCATAGGCCTTGACTTGCCAGCTGAAGATAGACACACTGGTGTCTGGAGATGCAACTGAAAATGGGGAGGTGAGGGAGGAGGGAATGAGAGAGAGGAATGGCGAAAGGTTAGGGTGAATGTAGAAGTGAAAAAAAAAAGGGCAGGCATGCCAACTGAGAAGTAAATACAGTATGCAATGCAAAACAAAAAGGGACCAAGAGTAGGACTGTTCATCATGCAGTTGATTGTCAACGCAAATCTGATTGGAAATGCTTACAATCAGCACTAATTAGTTTCCTACAAACTTCTATCTTCCATGGGTAGTTTCAGGGGAAGCAGGCTAACCTTCGTTCATGCTGTCATCTCTGTCGGGATGGGGTCGGAACTTCTCGATGGTCTGACAACTCAGCAGGCGGGTGTTGGTGGCCTGGGCTCTGAGAGGGAAAGCTGTGCCACTTAACTCCTGACTGTAACGTTCCTCACAGTACTCCAGACCCTGAGTAACAGAAAGTTAAAGAGGGAGGAGAGTAAACCAAGGAAGGTAAATATACAGTAGATGTGCTGATACAGAAGTAAAGGTTTCACTGATTTAAGTGAATAGAGAGAACATATTTTATATACACTACAGACCTCATAGAGGATCTTTCCAGAAGCTAAACACTTCCTTTCACTGAAGGCCAACTGAAGCAGGCGGAGGCTGACCATATCTCCCTCACTGCGTGGGAGAGAGAGGAGGCAGAAGAAAAATAAGAACTTGGCAAAAAGCAAAAACACACACCGCCTGGATGGAAATACAAATGCTGTCAATTTGCTAAATCTTATGCTATTAGAGAGAAGCGTAAGGTGAACTTTCAAGGCGGGTTCCAGTAGAAACCCTCATTCAAAACTCCCATTGATATTTTGGGCATTTTAGGATAGTAAACCCTGTAACTCGCCTAACATTTCAGACCAAGGAAAGAAATTACTGAGATTGTTTTACAGAAGCTAGTGTAATAGAGGCGACAGGACACCATGACTTCACCTCTTTATAGTCAAAACAAAGAACATAGTAAAATTGAGTTTCATGAAAGACTTACAGGTCCTGAGAAGACTGGACAGCCCAGAGGTAGCAACAGTTCCTAGGGTCATTTTCTGGCTCTTGGAAGGTGAAGGCATGCACCGGCACCCTGCCACCCTCTAACTGGGAGTGGTATCTCCACATGAAAAACATCAAACAAAAATGAATATACACATACAATGATTTTTATTAGGGCTGGACCCGAATATTCGAATATTCGCTCGGTGGGTTGGTATTCGATTTTAAAATTTGACATTCGAATATGTTTTTTTTATTTTGGTTTATTTATTTTCTGCATTTATCTCTCGTTCACACTCCAGTCCAGTTGGTGGCGGTAATGCACATTTAAGTTGGTTTGCCAACCGCCAATAAACTAGAAAGAAGAAGAAGATACTGTCTGTACACGATGACGCCGCGCCCACTTCAAGCATTTAGCAAGCTGGGCAGAGAAGCTAGCGGAGATAACAAGTGCGGAAACGGAAAACTGTTTCGCGTTTTTCCGTTGTGATTCGGCCAGAAACTTCAACGTTGTGAGGCGAAGAGATCGTTTTGGAATATAAAGCTTGGATATTACATTTCCTTGGACTCTCGGGGATTTATGAAAATCAAGTTTTGGTCCACGTTGTACCACTTTGTTGCTGAAAGGACAACGACAACAGGTATGCATGCACTCTCGGCTGGGCAGATTACGGCTAAATTGTTTTATTTTCTTTTACTTTGTAACAGTTGTGTACATGGCTTTATATTTTAAAGATTTAATGCTTTAAAGTTATAAAAATGCTCATGAGTGGAAGTTTTATCGAGGTTACAGCGACGCCCCCAGTCATAAAGTGTCCCGTTGACGAGACAGTGATCCTTGAGAGGTTAAAAGTTTATTAATTCTGAACGTGTATGGCCTGTCTATTTATATTGCACCGAATACGACACTGCTGCACTCCCTTGTGAAGTCGTTTGGATGAAAGGTTCTCAAAATAATCAAAATGCAAAAAAACAGACAGACGTCTATTCCTGCCTTTATTAGAGATAATAATATGTTCCGAAGCTTCGAATATTCGATGCTCATTACTACCGAAGCTTCGAAGCTCAAAAAATGGTATTCGGACCAGCCCTAATTTTTATTTACCCAACAATGGTATTCTTAAATTTACAGTATATTATAGCTGCACATACTCTTGTAATTACTATATATGGCTCTTGAAAATAAATCCATTCTAGCATTAGTAAATTCATCTATTCCATAGTGGATGTTGGGATAGGAAAACTGCTTGTAATGTAAAAGAAAAAGTACTTAAGGGGCATAGAGTGTTTCGCAAATAACAGTACCAGTGTTGCATACAATTCAAGGGATAGGCTATCAAGGATGGACACCCAAGCATCTTCCACACTTTAAAAAATAAAATAAAATATCCAAGTCTGAAGAAATGCAAAGACTCACTCCTTCTTTAGAGTCTTCATGTTCCACAGCTGTAAATAGCCATCTGAAAATCCCACTGCCAGCTGGTTGGTCCTTGAGATGTACTGCAGAGCTGTGGCTCCAACACCACTAGGCCCATTCAGCTGGAGACAAAGATGTCTGCCTTGTCTGGTGCTGACTTCTCTCAGCCTGGGGATCTCTGCAGGAGATTTGGTCACTACCTGCAGGTCTGGGAACAGAGAGTAAATATAAAAGGGATGAGGGTTTTAGATAGAGAAACAAGTGTGTGTGTGTGTGTGTGTCAAGAAAAACGGAAAGCAAGATAAGCTCTTTTACTACTTCACTAAAGAGGCCTATATGTGTCAGTATGTAACCATGTTTTTTTTCCAAGGGTGTTCTAATTAGGGGAACTGGTCATTACACAAGAGCAGTTTGTACAGGACAGAGGACAAACAAAAAGTACATGCCAACACTAATAAACCTAACACTTGGTCACACGCTCCTCACCTGAAGCCTCCAGTTCACTTTGGCTGCAGGACAAGTCATCGAGACAGAGGTCCACAAGCAGAACATGACCGAGATCCGTTACCACGGCGGCAATGCCAAAGAACCAGCGGAGACTCTGGTGAAGATGCTGGGTCAAAGTGCTTGCTCCGCCGTAACTCACTAACGGCTCAATAGCTGTAATCTAGACACCAGAAAGGGTGGAGAGAAGAAAAGGAAAAACAGACGATTTTGAGGTTTCGATGGATACGAAGACAGGCCCACACAGTTCAAAATTGACTTTCGTAAATCAGATTTTTTTTCTCTACTTCAATACCTGCTGAAAACAAACATCTGCTAAGGTGAGATGACAAAAAAAACAAAAAATACAAATTGCTCTTCAAATAACTAAATCAATAATATACATCTGACATGAAGAAATGTTTGCAGGCTAAGATTTTTGCCAAAGGAGGTGTTATGGTACATGTCCATTGTCAGCATCATTTCCATGCTTCCCATTCATTTCTATGGGAGTAGCTGTGCAATGCATTCTGGTAGCGTCGCGGGGGCTTTGGAAAAGTGGGGCGTTGAGTCGCCCGCTCCTCATTTACATAAAGTTGAATCCAGGCGACTTCATGCAAATGAGCAGCGACAGGCTCAGCTCAACGCCTCTCAAAAGCTCACAAAAATCTTTCAAACTGACTGTTGTCAATCTGAAATTAAGACAGATTCAGCAACCGCATAGCCTATTTCGGGCTTAAAATGTTTTCAGAAACACGTTTTGGTGAACTAATTTCGTAAAATAAGAGATTGTATTCCAAACGAGCTGCCATTATGGTGTTTTTGAGAAACATTTTGTCTCCTTGGACTGCTAATCGTTTTGTATATTATATAAATATATATGTATATTAACGACTAACGACTCAAATTATGTTAGAAATGTTGCCTTTAACCAGTGATTTGTCACTCCACAATTTTAGCATTCAGACTCAAAGCATAAGACCATTTCTACTAGTTATGAACAGGAGAGACCTTGGTGCACCACCAACTCACCCTGCCTGGTATAACCACAGCTTTGACCACCCTTGACAGTCCTAAGTCATAAAGACATAGCACGCTGCCCTCTGCTTCCTCCAAGCCAACTAGTAATCCAGACCTAGTAAAATAAAACAGTAAAAGGAGTTAACATTTGATATTTCCTCAACCAATAATATACATCTAATAAGCTTTCTTTGTCAAAAATGTTTAAGCAGATGATTCTGACAGTTGGACTACAAATCACTTATTGCAAGTTTGAATAGTAGTTAATAGTTCATTGTCTCCACAGATCACAATCCACATGAATGAGTGATAAAGAGACAGATAGTGAAAGAAAGCTCTGACCGTTTGAGCCAGCTGAAGTCCCTGGCAGCGAGGACACTGGGGGGGTGCTCGCCTCCACCACTGAAGCAGTATGCAGACAGCCGTTCTCCTGTCACTGCATGGACAACCTCCAGATGGGGGCCACAGGCCAGCCAGGCCAGCCCGCTGCGGCCTTCACACACAGACAAGAAAATGAAAGGTTAGGGGGGAGTTATGATCCTGGATTACACCAAACTAGATTCCATTGGTGTTTAAATACGGGTGGGAAGGTGTTCCATGATTTTTAGCCTTTTATTGAAAGAGATTACATTAAAAAGTACTGGGACTAAATTACATTTTAAAACCTCCCATTTGTCATCGCAACTAAGGATGGAAGGAAGAAAATAAACATTTATAGAGAATATTGATCAGTAAAAATAGGCTTACCAACAGTGAATTTCCCATGTAGCACAGAGTCTAGGGTGATCTCATCCTCCCCTATAGCATCTATAGTCACTCCTGGGAAAGGCAGCAGGCTGCTGGTGACTTGGGCAGTCAGGTCATGCATTGTTCACTGTATAAACAACAATAACACAGGACATACAGTATGTTAGAAACAGCAGTTAGTAAATTTAAAACTTCACATACAGTTCCCTTAAAATACTGCACACTTACTAAAGTTTTGTGGTCAAAATGTAATTTTATAAAGTTTGGTGGTCAAAATGTAATTACATTTTGTCAATATCACCATGCCCTAGGTTATGTATGTTGATCAATAAGTCAAAGTACAATTACAACCAGTGAAACACTATTTCTGAGCCCTTCCTATTCCATAAATCCACTTCAGGCTTTATCTGCTCGATCAGGTTTTAAAGCACAAAAGAGGCCTTTCTTTTGATCCACAGTTGCACCCACAGTTGTCAGGAAATGTGCTGTCAGCAAACTTGCTGACAACTGGTGCTGCAACTGGGTTTTCTTTCTAGTCAACAACAACACATGATATACTGCTACACATCTGTTTGCAGATGTGAGTTATAACATGGAGTTATGATAAAGTGTTAGAGTAAAGCACTATTCAAATCATTGGTCAAAATACCCCCCAAGTGGCCTTTTTTTAACCCCCCTCTCCAGACCCACTGACATTGCCTATACATTTTTCTTAAATTCACAAAATCAGTATTATCTGAAAACATGTTAAAACTTAAAAACAATAATAAAAATAAAATAAAAAATAATAATAATAATAATAATAATAGACTTCACCAGTAGAATGTTATTATTATCATCATGTTTTCCCATGTGTTGATTTCTATTTATTCTTATGTCACAACCATTTTTGACCCAAGTCTGTAAATGTTTATGCTGTTCCTCAGCCTTATTTCACAAGTGCTCCAACAAGACAATATGATCTACAGCAGTATGGTATACACAGTGGTGCTTTCAAGGCCAACTCGACCTAAATGGAAATTCTCCCGTCAATATTACAGTGTGCGAAATTGGACACAATACTGCCCTCTGTGACCACAATGCAAAACACAGTGGATTCAAGTGAACTCCCGCGCAACAAGCCTGTCACTACGCAGCCACATGCAATGACGTGAGATTAAAAATGTAGACATAATATAACAATTACCAACTAGACAAGCACAATGTATGCATTTAAAAGCGTCGCCACAGACTATTGAAAGAGGCAAAGAGTTTAAAACAAAAATAAGACGATTCAAACAAATCTGCTTCCGCAAATACGAAATCTAGCCCTCACGTGTATCAATATCTGCGTGACACTACATAACAATGTTGATACAACCCAGAGTTACTTTTAAATGTAGTCGTCAAACATATCAGACACTATTCAGACTCTATATATGTTTAAACGTCAGTTAACTGACTAATGTTAGCCTGGTCGTTAGCATCAGCAGAGTATAGATTAGCTTCACCAACTGTAGTTGTTAGCATTGAGCTAGCTTGACATAATGTAAACAAACATACGATCGCTTTCTGTGCACAATGTAATGCACAGTGCTGTTAAACAAATGCCACAATAACCACACGTTAAAATTATGCGAATGTTATTCAGTGCTGAATAAGGATTGGTAGCTGCCTTACACACTTTCTCAGTACATTAGCAGGCTACCCAGTTAGCTTGCAAGGTCACGCAGGATTACAGTTTATCTAGCTAGCTAGTAAAGTTACGATATCTGACCTAGCTAGCTAGCTTCAAAGATGGCAGTAGTTATTTCGCGTTGTGTCTTTTATTAAGTTATTGGATATGTGTGCCACAACAAATCAACTAACGTTATCCACAACGCTGACTAAAATTAAACTCTCAAGCTCGTTAAGTCAGGGCGGCTAACGTTACGATGCTACTTTCTGCTCGCGTTAAATGTTAGCAAAGCAGTTGGTTATGCACGTTATTTCTTCCATGACCCACTTTGGTGCTAAAAACCAGCAGCAACGTTACTATTTACCAGAGCAAAAATTCTTCTCGTGAGTCTTGTCTTTACTTGAATCTGTGAATTTAGATAGTTAGCTAATTGTGTAGTCTTGTTTTAACGTTAGCTAGCTTTAGCTGGAACTGTGCAGAGGTACTGTAATGTAACGTTTAGCTAGCTATGTAGCTAGTCTATCTAGTAATACAACACTATCTAGCTAGCTTATAGCTAACATTACTGGCAACATCACGGTACAGCTAGCTATCTAGTCTTCGTCAGCGACAAGTCAAGCTCTTATCGTGAATCTTTTCGGTGAATTTAGCCAGCATATTAAGTGAGTTTCGTGAGCTAACATTAGCCATGTTAGCTTTCTCTCAGCTGGAAAACGTGATGCAATGTGCCGCTATCGGCTACCAACGTCAACGTACTCTAATGTTACCTGTCCGAGGATGTTGACGGCTTTATCAGAGCCACGAATGTTTAGTTTTCCTTGATGAATATCCCGATTTCTTTTCTCCTCTGTCATAATCCGCTCTTTTTTAAAATACAACTCATGCGTAAAGCACTCTGAGCACTCCAATTGAATGACAGGCACGAGATGCTACCTCTGACTTCAGGCTTCTCCTCCGCAAAGCGCCATTTCCACGATTGGAAAGTGCTCCATGGCCTTCTTCTTCGGTTCTGACAGAATAAGCACAGCGATCGCGTACTGCTGCCCTCTTCAGTTTGGGCGTCATTTACATGCACAATTATGTTGTTGATGTGATGTTACTGTCGAGTTATCCATGGTAGTAATCCATGGTATCGAGGGTTGTTTCTATGGTTGTATCGTTTAGACCAGGGGTCACCAACCTTTTTGATTTATGATTATTAATGATTAATGATACTCATTTATGTGAAGACACTGGTCATGTTTATGATTTCTTACAATAATTATCAACAATGACTTAACAAGGTGGGTAACCGATAATATCAATATTCAATTTTCATTTTTCATTTTTAGAACAGGCCTGAGGGCTACTCATGTGGTCCTTGGGGGCTACCTGTTATGGAGGAAATAGTTATTCATAATTCAAATTGAAAGTCCAAAGAGAAATTGAAAAAATTGGTGTGCGCGGGTGGTGTCCGCGCACACCACCCGGAGAAAAAAGTGAGAGAAAGAAAAAGGAGAGTTCGCAGTTCGGACGATGACTATCCGGTTGAGATTGTGTGTGTGTGCGTCCTCGAAATCTGACCACACACAAACACACGTAAGCAGAGCTACCCACACCCATGTTTCTACTGTTGCTTAATTAAATATAACATCAAAAGAGAGAAGTTGTCTGAGTCGTGTTTTAAACAGACACACCTGGGGCGAAGTTGGGAACCAGAATCATCTTTAAATCCAGTACTAATCTAGTCCTCACTAACACGGGCCCAGTTATAGTAAATACATGAAAACTTCACGGTTGTTGCATGAAATGTCGTTTGTGTTTAGCCTACATCATCATTTACTATCATGTGAAACAAGACCCAGCCTGGTGGTGAAGCTGCAGACAGATGCTTTACAGTGTGCTCCTCAGCAGTAAGCTCCCCCTGCTGCTCATAAGGTGCCTCTGCACCCCTTTTGTTTCAGACCCTCCCACCAGCCTTTGGGCCACGCCTCCTCATTTACATTGACATGTGTCAAGTCCAAATGAAAAGACAATGTCCATCCATCCATCCATCTTCGTCCGCTTATCCGGTGTCGGGTCGCGGGGGGAGCAGCTCCAGCAGGGGACCCCAAACTTCCCTTTCCCGAGCAACATTAACCAGCTCCGACTGGGGATCGGCGTTCCCAGGCCAGGTTGGAGATATAATCCCTCCACCTAGTCCTGGGTCTTCCCGAGGCCTCCTCCCAGCTGGACGTGCCTGGAACACCTCCCTAGGGGGCGCCAGGGGGCATCCTTACCAGATGCCCGAACCACCTCAACTGGCTCCTTCGACGCAAAGGAGCAGCGGCTCTCCGAGCTCCTCACGGATGACTGAGCTTCTCACCCTATCTCTAAGGGAGACGCCAGCCACCCTCCTGAGGAAACCCATTTCGCCGCTTGTACCCTGGATCTCGTTCTTTCGGTCATGACCCAGCCTTCATGACCATAGGTGAGGGTAGGAACGAAAACTGACCGGTAGATCGAGAGCTTTGCCTTCTGGCTCAGCTCTCTTTTTTTCACAACGGTGCGATAGATTGAATGCAATACCGCACCCGCTGCGCCCGATTCTCCGACCAATCTCCCGCTCCATTGTCCCCTCACTCGCGAACAAAACCCCAAGGTACTTGAACTCCTTCACTTGGGGTAAGGACTCATTCCCTACCTGGAGAAGGCATTCCATCGGTTTCCTGCTGAGAACCATGGCCTCCGATTTAGAGGTGCTGATCCTCATCCCAACCGCTTCACACTCGGGTTGCGAACCGATCCAGTGAGTGCTGAAGGTCGCAGGCCGATGATGCCATCAGGACCACATCATCTGCAAAGAGCAGCGATGAGATCCCCAGCCCACCAAACTGCAACCCCTCCCCACCCCGACTACGCCTCGATATCCTGTCCATAAATATTACAAACAGGATTGGTGACAAAGCGCAGCCCTGGCGGAGGCCAACCCTCACCTGAAACGAGTCCGACTTACTACCGAGAACCCGGACACAGCTCTCACTTTGGTCATACAGAGATTGGATGGCCCTGAGTAGAGACCCCTCACCCCATACTCCCCCAGCACCTCCCACAGTATCTCCCGGGGACCCGGTCATACGCCTTCTCCAAATCCACAAAACACATGTAGACGGTTGGGCATACTCCCAGGCTCCCTCCAGGATCCTTGCGAGAGTGAAGAGCTGGTCCGTTGTTCCACGACCAGGACGGAATCCGCATTGTTCCTCCTCAACCCGAGGTTCGACTATCGGCCGAACCCTCCTTTCCAGCACCTTGGAGTAGACTTTACCAGGGAGGCTGAGAAGTGTGATACCCCTATAATTGGCACACACCCTCTGGTCCCCCTTTTAAAAAGAGGAACCACCACCCCAGTCTGCCACTCCTTTGGCACCGTCCCAGACTTCCACGCAATGTTGAAGAGGCGTGTCAACCAGGACAACCCCTCCACACCCAGAGCCTTGAGCATTTCTGGACGGATCTCATCAATCCCGGGCTTTGCCACTGTGTAGTTGTTTGACTACATCAGTGACTTCCGCCTGGGAAATCGACGACAATCCCCGTTATCCTCCAGCTCTGCCTCTAACATAGAGGGCGATTAGTCGGATTCAGGAGTTCCTCAAAGTGCTCCCTCCACCGCCCTATTACCTCCTCAGTGGAGGTCAACAGTGTCCCATCCTTACTGTACACAGCTTGGATGGTTCCCCGCCCCCTCCTGAGGTGGCGAACAGTTTTCCAGAAACACTTTGGTGCCGACCGAAAGTCCTTCTCCATGTCTTCTCCAAACTTCTCCCACACCCGCTGCTTTGCCTCTTTCACGGCAGAGGCTGCAGCCCTTCGGGCCCTTCGGTACCCTGCAACTGCCTCCGGAGTCCTCCGAGATAACATATCCCGGAAGGACTCCTTCTTCAGTCGGACGGCTTCCCTGACCACTGGTGTCCACCACGGTGTTCGTGGGTTACCGCCCCTTGAGGCACCTAAGATCCTAAGACCACAGCTCCTCGCCGCAGCTTCAGCAATGGAAACTTTGAACATTGTCCACTCGGGTTCAATGCCCCCAGCCTCCACAGGGATGCACGAAAAGCTCCGCCGGAGGTGTGAGTTGAAAGTCTGTCGGACAGGGGCCTCCTCCAGACGTTCCCAATTTACCCGCACTACACGTTTGGGCTTACCAGGTCTGTCCAGAGTCTTCCCCCCCCCCCCTGACCCAACTCACCACCAGATGGTGATCGGTTGACAGCTCTGCCCCTCTCTTCACCCGAAAGTGTCCAAAACATACGGCCTCAGATCAGATGAAACGATTATGAAATCGATCATTGACCTTCGGCCTAGGGTGCTCTGGTACCAGGTACACTTATGAGCATCCCTATGTTCGAACATGGTGTTCGTTATAGACAATCCATGACTAGCACAGAAGTCCAACAACAAACAACCACTCTGGTTTAGATCAGGGAGGCCGTTCCTCCCAATCACGCCTCCAGGTGTCTCCATCATTGCCCACGTGTGCGTTGAAGTCCCCCAGCAGAACAATGGAGTCCCCACTGGAGCCCCATGCAGGACTCCAGTCAAGGTCTCCAAGAAGGCCGAATACTCCGAACTCCTGTTTGGTGCATATGCACAAACAACAGTCAGAGTTTTCCCCCCACAACCCGCAGGCGAGGGAGGCGACCCTCTCGTCCACCGGGTAAACTCCAACACAGCGGGCGCCAGCCGGGGCTTGTGAGTATCCCCACACCCGCCCGGCGCCTCACACCCTGGGCAACTCCGGAGAAGAAAAGAGTCCAACCCCTATCCAGGAGTATGGTTCCAGAACCGAGACTGTGCGTGAGAGGTAAGCCCCACCAGATCTAACCGGTAGCGCCCACCTCCCGCACCAGTTCCGGCTCCTTCCCCCACAGAGAGGTGACGTTCCACGCCCCCAGAGCCAGCGCCTGCCGCCCGGGTCTGGTCCGTCGAGGCCCCTGACCTTCACTGCCACCCATGTGGCATCGCACCCGACCCCAACGGTTCCTCCCACAGGTGGTGGGCCCATGGGCTGGAGAGATGGGAGCCACGTAGCTTGTTCGGGCTGTGCCCGGCCGGGCTCCGTGGCAAACCCGCCACCAGGCGCTCGGCCGACGAGCCCGCCGCCTGGGCCTGGCTCCAGACGGGGCCCCGGGCTTCCTCGGGCAGGGTCACTCCATCTCTACCTTGCTTCTTCATTGGGGTTTTTGAACCATTCTTTGTCTGGCCCCTCACCTGAGACCACTTTGCCTTGGGAGACCCTACCAGGAGCACAAAGCTCCAGACAACACAGCCCTCAGGTTCACAGAGACACACAAACCTCTCCACCACGATAAGGTGATGGTTCACGGAGAAGACAATGTTAAATGGAAATTCAAAAGCCAAATATTAAATGAAAATTAAAATCCAATGTTAAATTGAAATTCAAAAGCCAAATGAAAATTAAAATCCAATGTTAAATTGAAATTCAAAAGCCAAATATTAAATGAATATTAAAAGCCAATGATAAATTGAAATTCAAAAGCCAAATATTAAATTCAAAAGTCAAAGCCAAATGGAAAATTTTAAAAATAATAATAATATTTTTAATTTGATCTCGCTTTGTTTTCCCTTTGGACTTTCAATTTCTCTTTGGACTTTCAATTTTAATTATGAATAAATAAATAAATAAAAACAGAATACAATTATTACAATCATTTTCAACTTATATTCAATTAAATACACTACAATGACAACATATTTAATGTTCAAACTGATCAACTTTATTTTTTTTGCAAATGTTCACTCATTTCCATTTGATGCCTGCAACGCGTTCCAAAAAAGATGGGACAGGGGCATGTTTACCACTGTGTTCCATCACCTTTCCTTTTAACAACACTCAATAAGCATTGTCAGGTGGAATTATTTCCCATTCTTGCTTCCTGTACAACTTCAATTGCTCAACAGTCCGGGGTCTCAATTGTTGTATTTTGCGCTTCATAATGCACCACATATTTTCAATGGGAGACAGTTCTGGACTACAGGCAGGCCAGTCTAGTACCCGCACAATTTTACTACGAAGCCACGCTATTGTAACACATGCAGAATGTGGCTTGGCATCGTCTTGCTGAAATAAGCAGGGATGTCCATGAAAAAATACATTGATGGCAGCATATGTTGCTCCAAAACTTGTATTTACCTTTCAGCATTAATGGTGCCTTCACAGATGTGCAAGTTACCCATGCCATGGGCACTAACACACTCCCATACCATCACAGATGCTGGCTTTTGAACTTTCCGCTGATGACAATCTGGATGGTCCTTTTCCTCTTTGGCCTGGAGGACATGATGTCCATGATTTCCAAAAACTATTTGAAATGTGGACTCGTCAGACCACAGCACACTTTTCCACTTTGCGTCAGTCCATTTCAGATGAGCTCGGGCAATTTGAACATTAAATATATTATCTTTGTAGTGTATTCAATTGAATATAGGTTGAAAAGGATTTGCAAATCATTGTATTCTGTTTTTATTTACGTTTTACACAACGTCCCAACTTTATTGGAATTGGGGTTTGTACTTAAAAATCATGTTTTTCCCCAAGTTCTAGAGTCAAGGTCAGGTTTTAGAAGAATAAACGTTAAAAAACATGTTTAAAATCTCCATAAATATAGATGAGATGAGAAGCCTAAAGCCTTTA
Organism: Perca flavescens; assembly: GCF_004354835.1. Lineage (NCBI taxonomy): Eukaryota > Metazoa > Chordata > Actinopteri > Perciformes > Percidae > Perca > Perca flavescens. The sequence goes on along the minus strand of NC_041331.1, from coordinate 29,431,480 downwards.
TCATCATTATATTACAATGAATACAACAAAATTGGGAATGACCCTCCAAGCAGTGCTTAAAAGAAACTATAAATATATATAAAGGTAATAAAGATTATATATAAACATCCAAACAGCAACAATGTAGCTGCCTAGCAGCTGTCCAGGTAGACTGTGTGTCGACAGTATCCAACATTCTGTATGTCAGTAGTGAAGAAAGACTGATGGCACTTCACTTTGCACTGTATGAGAAACAATACTGAGAATATGTAAGAAAAGGGAAGTTTTGCAACATTAGCAACTTCTCCCTTGAACTCAATGTTGAATTATGACCACAATGGTGCAATAATAATAAAGTATACAGAACATTGTAGGGCAGCCTGTGGAGCATACTTGCAGAAGTAGATTAGAGGAGTTATATTTCCTTATCATTTGTCATGGTGTTGTGTTAAGCAGTCTCACAGCCAGCGATAGGATGCTGCCCAGTGTATGGCAGCAATGATGGCAGCAGATATTCTTTTACCGCAAACAGCAGCAAGCTGAAAAGACTGTGGCAGACACTTCATCTCACTGTTGACACTGATGTTGTGTAAAAAGGTGCAAAGGATGTTTTGACATCAAAGATAAAAAAAAAAAAAAAAAAACCTTTTAAAATGTTTCAAGATTAATGTTGACCAAAACAGTTTCATCAGAAATAGGATCTACTTCAAGTAATGGAATGAAAGATAGAGCCTTAAAAATACCAAATGTGTAAAGGTCAATAATATCTAGATACAAGATTGAAAACCATAGCCAGATGTGCTGATGTTACAGTGCTTATCAGCATGTGATTTCTTTTCTAGTTCCCCCTCTTTTAGAACAATGCTTCTTCTTGTGGTGATTAGAGGACCTCTGCAGAGGTAATGTTTCAAGTGGCTATGTCCAAAATGGACTACAATATATGATGACAGTGTAAGATGTTCAACGAAAAACAGCAAATTCCTTTTTAACCCTCTGAGACCTGCGGGAGCGTCGGTGTTCTATAGCTGGAGTGTAGATACTGGTATGATATGAAAGTAGAAGGCCTAAGCCAAGGTATCCATTGGTACCAACCATGACATGCTAGCTTGTGCTAACACGCCAAAGTTTGGCTGAATTTTGGTGAGGGAGAAACTGGCATGGCTATTTTCAAAGGGGTCCCTTGAGCCCTCACCTCAAGATATCTTAATGAAAATTGGTTCTAAGGGTGCCCACGACTATCCTTTATAGACATGCCCACTTTATGCAATCCCATGCAGTTTGGGGCAAAAGTTTTTTACATGCAGTATTAATGTTATTTTCACCTATTCTAAAATGGTGTATTTTAATATTTCTGCATATTGGGTTCCCTAAACAGTCATGAAATTGCATAAATTGTGTATGATTGGAAAGCTGAGACTCTGGGGCATGGGTGGCGAACCTGTGGCTCTTGAGCCGTATGCGGCTCTTTGCCTGCTCCTTTGAGGCTCTTACTGTGTGGCTGAGGGCTAGGGTGTTATTGGTGGATTTTTTTTTTTTTTTTTTTACTTTTTGAAACATTTCAGATAAGTTAAAAAAAAAAAGCATTTGAATGATACATTTGCCAATACATTTGCCAATTATTTTAAAATAAAAAATAATGCAGCAGAGTTTTTTTTATGGACCGATTCTGCAACCTGAGGAATAAAAGCTGCCCCAGATTTCTGAAAGAGTGGACACAACCGAGTACAACCAGACCTAAAAAGGATTGTGGATAACAAAGACTGTCAGGTTTCCCACTGAGTCAATCTAAGTAAGAAAAAAAAACCTATGAAAACTGCTATGTATTATGACTTTCATTAGATCTGGAAGTCACTGTTGCTGTTATAATGTGGACGTGCATGTGTTGTGTGGCTTTTTGCTATGGTGCGTATTTTTTTTTGTCTCTTTATGCTGAACTGGTTGGCCACCCCTGCTCTGGGGGATTCAATGAGTTGTTTTCATGTGTGATGATGTAAGTCCCCATAGTAGCCATTTCATTCTAATGAGACCAGTTTCTGAAACTTGACCTCACTGTATGAAATGACCTGTTGTGACCTTTAGGATAATCAGTCTCATGAAACTTTACAACCACAAACTAGAGAGTTGGGGAATTCAGAGGATATATGGCTTTTAGGTATATTGGCAATAAGGGGGGTTTCTCAGCAGTTTCCAATTGCCAAAAAATACATTTCTCCAGATGTCAAAAGTTTTTAATACCAAATCACAGCATGAATTTTTCTATGGTGTTCCTCAAGATCTGTTTTAATGTGGTATTTTGAGAAAAATATATTTCTATAGTGGTAAAAATTGGTTAAATGTTGCATCAAATCTTTGTAACAGAAAGGTATTAAACCCCAAATTGCTGCAACTTATGAGACAATAGAGCACGAGGATGGGCATTATACCGTATACTTCAATCAAAGTGTTCTAAGCCCTTATACACTCTGGCATATATACTGTTGACTTGACATCTCCCACTAAAGATCCCCTGTCCCACCCACAAAGAATGGTTCTAGATGGGTGTCAAGAGGGTTAAACACCATAAGACACCTTCATAAGGAACTGTTCATTATTTATTTCAGGGGCCACTGGAGGAGTAATGGGACCTTAAATCAAAACAGACTTGACCCTTCCTTCACCAATTATACATTCTGGATGACCCTCCTGAAGACTACATTGGAGCCGTCTATACAGGTTTGCAATTGGCAAAGATGTACAAATGTCCATAGTTTTATTTCAACAATTGTATATGTAACTAAACCTCTGCATTCTGATCTTACGCACCACACTCCTCTGTTATGGTGTGGTGGCCATTTCAGTAGATTTACTCACTAACATTGGGCCTCATTCACCAACCGTTCTTACAAAGAAATGTGTTCTTAAACCCTTCTTACGAACTTTTTACGAAGATTCTGGCATTCACTAATGTTTTCTTAACTTGGATTTGTTCTTAGCTAAGAACAAAATCTACGAACACTGAAAAGCACTCTTACGCACATTTGAGTGATTACAATTTGCTCCAAATGATTGGTTACTGCATTTTATTCAATTCTACAGTCATTTTCAATGATAATATTGTACTGTAATGTATTTCTGATCATTTGTTGAAAAAAAAACAACATATTATGCAAAAAACACTAACAGTGCAATTTAAATCAGCAATTAAACTGATTAAATCCTGCGTTATTTGGTGATTGATCGCTATTTATTGGGCCAAAATGCAGTGGTAGAATATAACAAAGTACAAATTCTTCGTAACTGTACTCAAGTACATTTTTCACGTATCTGTACTTTACTTAAGTAGACTCAATAGTGCATAGCCGACTTTTGACTTTTACTTTGTTACATTTTGCAGCAATTATCTATACTTTCTACTCCACTACATTTCTACAATGTTCCGTTACATTTTCTGATCAGTTTCCCCCTTGCCAAAACGTCTTCCTGACCGTCACACGTTTGTCTCACCAGTAAAGTTTGGTTGCCGTAGATACTGTATATATCGGGCACCGCTGATCCAAGCCGGCTCCGGTGCTCCAGAGCCCGGGCGCAGCGCCGCTGACCCTCGGTAATACAACCTCCGGTAAAAGTGAAAATGAAAACGTTTGTTTTTATTATTCCCGTTTTTAAATCACAGTTGCCATCTATTTCTCACCACAGCGTCGTTTACTATCCGCCAGGCTGCGTAAGACGCGTTCATATCTTATTTATTTGGCTGGACCTCTTCAAATCCCCATTTGCGCTGCTTCACACACTTTATTTGCTTACTTACACGGTTAAAGAAAATAAAATACATCCATGAATAAAACCAACCGCATTCTGATTCTAACAACTTTTTTTTAAAAGCCAGGCTTTGTTTGTGGTAGTGGACATCTTCTACTTTTACTAAAGTAAATATGTCTCTGGATATTTGTACTTTTATTTAAGTACTGAGATTCAGTACTTCCTCCACCGCGGCTCCGACAATCTCCGAAAACCTGTCTCCCAGGAGGTGCACTGGAAGTGTCATGTCCTTATATGGGAATTTTTGGGGCGTTTTCTTATGCTAATTATGCTAAAATAATTACGAATCCCACTATGGCCACGCCAAGACCCGCCTTTCAATAGCGTTCACACACTACTATTGGCCAGGCGTCCATGCTTACATGTACAGGTCCTACCTATCCCCTGACCCTAACCTTAACCACTCGAGGTGAAATGCCTAACCGCAACCAATCGAGCTGCTTCGTAGGGCGTGGCCATAGTTTTTTTAATTTTTTTTTTATAAACTTTATTGAAGAATGTGGACATACAGTAGGAAGGAACGTCTTCTGTACATCTTAACAGTCTATGTTCTAAACGAGCCAGGGGGTTATTAAGGAAAACAAAACCAAAACAAAGCAAAGCAAAAAAAAGAAAAAATTCATACAAATATTTTGTAAAGCTTACAAAGATCATATAATCTGACAGCTTTTTTGTTTGTACAGGTAGAAATGGAAAAAATGTATTGTTTAATATTGGCATCCAGCTCAAAAAAGCTTGGCTTCTTTTTCAAAAACTTTGATTTATGTAAATAAAATTTGGTTAAAATAATTATCAAATTTATCACATAATACTCACAGTAAAGCTTTCTATCATATTGAATGAATCCAAACAATCATTTTCCCAAAGTAATGTGAATTGAGGGTAAATGTGAACAGCAATGAAATGTGATAATCTGCTCCAAAGTCTCTTGGTATATTGGCAAGACCAAAATAAATGTACAAGGGTTTCATTTAGTTCTCCACAAAAAGAACAGCTGATATCAATGTCCTTTTTCATTTTCTGCAGATAATGGTTAGTTGGGTAAAATCTGTGGAGCATTTTGAAAGAGATCTCTTTAATTTTGTTGATTAAGAAGAACTTGTGTGGCAATAGCCAAACCTTTTCCCAACAAATATCCTCAACATATGAAGACCAGTACGATAAAGCAGCAGGCGTACTCTTAACGTCTTGTTGAAAGAGTTGACGCGTCGCCTTATTCTTACTTTTAGCTTGTAGTGAAAAACAGATATTTCCAACAGTCGTTTCTTTCACATTTAACAGTATAGGGTGATCACCAACTCCATTAAAACCGTTATGGAGTGCAACGACAGCTGAAGGTATTGCATCAAAAACAATAGCGAACTCCTTGGGAGAGACAGGGATGCCGTAGTGATGAATAAACTCAACATAATTATAAAGCTGACCACGCTGGTTGAGTAATTGGCTTAGAAGCAATATGTTGTTGTCAACCCATTGCTGAAAGAAAATGGATTTATTTTTATACAAAATATATCTGTTGTTCCAAATATAAAACCTATGAGGAGAGAAATTATGCTTGTAAATCAAAGACCAAGCCAGCAGCATTTGTTTATGAAATGAAGAAAGTTTCAGAGGAATTTTGTCAATATTATAGGTACATACCAATAAAAACTGGATTCCACCAACTGAGGAAAAGACAAAATGGGGAATAAAATTCCACAAGGAAGTTGAACACTTTAAGTAACGCTTAATCCAATTAATTTTGAATGTGTTATTTAAAGTATTAAAGTCCAGGAAATTGAGACCACCTTTATTGTACTCATTCATTAAAACAGACTTTCTCAGATAGTGAGTGCGGTTTTTCCACACAAAATCATATAGAACTTTGTATATAGTTTTACACATTTGTTGATCTACATATAAAGATAGAGCAGCGTATGTTAATCTTAATATTCCTTCAGCCTTCGAGAGTAGAATCCTGCCTTTTAATGATAAGTCACGTAAAAGCCAAAGGTTGAATTTCTTTGTTTTTTCAACAATAGGAGTGAAATTATTCTTGCATCTTTGGAGTTCATTTTTATCAATGATAAGCCCTAAATAATTAATACTATTTTTCACAGGAATATTAGAGATCACATCAACATCACAATCCTTAAGTGCTAGTAATTCACATTTTTTAAGATTTAAACGGAGACCAGAAGCTTTACTAAACACTTCTATTATAGAAATTGCTAGAGGAACCTGGGAGCTGTCTTTTAAAAACAGCGTTGTGTCATCTGCCAGTTGACTTAAAACAATTGTCTTATCAGCGATGGAAATACCCTGTAAATGACTACATTTAACGTGTTCACATAAAAGTTGGGCTGCAAGCAAAAAAAGGTAAGGAGATATAGGGCATCCCTGCCGAATTCCACGTTTGATTTCAAATCTGGGCGAGGACCCATTTTTAAGTTTAAGGGAGCAATTGCATTATTGTAGAGAGTTTGGATCGCATTACAAAAGAAATCCCCAAAGCCAAACTTCTTAAGTGAATGATAGAGAAAATGATGCTCGACAGTATCAAAAGCCTTGAAAAAGTCTAAGAAAAACACAAAACTGTCATCTGAAATTAAATATGAATAGTCAACTAGATCTAAGACTAGTCTAATGTTGTTGGAGATATGCCTATTGGGCATAAAACCTGATTGTGTTTCATCAATTATAGAGTTTAACACTTTTTTTATTCTTCTGGCAAAGGTCAAGGCCAAAATTTTATAATCATTATTTAAAAGACAAATTGGACGCCAGTTATCAATATAAAGTAAATCCTTGCGTGGTTTAGGGATTAAAGTGATCAAACCTTGAGTCATACTCCAAGGTAAGGTATTGGTCGATAAGCTTTCATTAAATACCTGCAATAAGAAGGGCGCCATCTGCTGTGAAAACAATTTATAAAATTCGGACGATAAACCGTTTGTCCCCGGGGACTTGTTGTCTTTTAAAAGTTCCAAACACTCACTGATCTCTGCCAGGGTTAAAGGGAGATCACAAAGATCCCTTTCCGAATTGTCGAGTTGAGGGGTGTTATGTAGAGAGTTGAGGAATATAGAAGCATCATTTTCTGAATATTCTGAAGTATATAGCTTTTTGTAAAATGAAGAGCAAAGATTAGATATTAATTGTTGATCATCAGTTATAGAGTTGTCAATGATTAATTCATTAATGGTATTAACTTTTGCATGGTACTTTTCCAGTTTGAAGAAATATGAAGAATTCTGTTCTCCTTCTTCTAACCACTGCTTCCGAGACCTTATAAAAGCTCCTTCCGCCTTGCTCTTAAATATTTTGTCTAGGTTCTCTTGTAAATTAAACCTTTCTATTTTTTCCTCCTCTGTTAAAGCATCTGGTGATATTTGAGATAAGACCGATATGCCTGTGATGACTTTTTGTTCCTCTAATTTCCTCATTTTAGCAAGATTGCTGCCAAGCTTCCTAAAATATTTGGCTGATTCATATTTAAATAACTCCCAATTAACATTAAAGGATTTTCCCATCTCAGCTTTGTTGAAAAAATGTTTTATTAACTGTGGGATTTTCTGTTTAACCTCAACTTTAAGGAGAGAGTTATTTAACTTCCAATAATTGGCTTTGCAACCATCTGAGGGAAATAATTTTATAGAAATGTAAATGGCTTTATGATCACTTAAGGGACAGGGAAGAATGTTAACTGTCACATCTTATTCTTTAATACTATTTGACACTAGCCAAAAGTCTATACGGGAAAGCCTAGTTTTGTCTTTGTTACTCCAGGTGAAGGATAAAACATCTGGGAATTTAATTCTCCATATGTCAGTTAAGTTATATCTTTCCATGAAAAGCTTAAAGTATGTATATCTACCGGTATCACGCACAGGTGGCCATCTATCAAGCTGGGAATTTAAAGTAACATTAAGGTCTCCTCCAAGCAAAATATGAGAGTTTGGAAACTTTGTTAACCAAAGTTTGAGTCTATTATCTATGTCAGTAAATAGTTGAATGTTTTCTAGATTAGAGTTGTACCCATATACATTAAAAACAATCAAAACAATCTTGTTGTAACTAATCACTTGGCAAATATAGTGCCCTTTTAGATCCGTATCTGTGTGTAAAATGTCACCATTATACCTTTGCTTCATCGTTAAGACTCCAGCTGATCTTTCTGAGCAGTGAGAAAACCATAACTCATTACCCCACTGAGTTCTCCAAAAGTTCACATCACTTGAAGTTGAATCAGATTCCTGACAAAACGATAAATCTGTGTTCAGCTGTTTAACAAATAAAAGCTTTACGCTTAGTAATATTTCTTAACCCCCTGGCATTTAAAGAAACAATAGACAATGAAATATTCCAAATAGAAAAGGCTTATTAGATACTAGGGAACAAATAACCTAATAAAGCTATGCCAAGCATCAAGCTGCACCTTAGAGTAATAACGGTTAATTTATTGGTGGAAAAAAAAAGTGTTGAGTTTCAAAAAAGAAAGAGACCAGCATATTTCAAATAATAGTCTTTCAAAAAGTTGGTCAAAAGTATATTCTTTAGGAGGTATATTATATCCAACAGAAACGTTTTTCAAACAAAACTTAGGACTAGGCTCAATAATAAGGCAGTAAAAATAAACCAAGAGCCTGGATACTCACTTTTGGCTGAGTGCCAAAAAAATATAAAAGTTAGGTCTTATGCTCATCATTCAGGTGATTTAAAGTCACCGTCAGTAGTCCAGTACTTCAGGTGATTTCCTTCCCATCGACAAAGGCTCGTGCTCCAACAAAGTAAGCAGGCTTTCCCTCACTACTTGCCTTACTCACCAAAGGCCACATCTTCAATCTGGCCTCCTTGACAGGTTGCGGGAGGTCTTCGACAAAGCGGAGCTTTTTTTCACGCATGACTGGGTGATTTTTGGCTGCCTTCCATAGCGCATCTCTGTAGGATCGGATGATGATTGCTCTCGGCCGAGAGCTGGCAGGTGTTGGTTTTCCGATACGATGAACGACGTCGATCGCGGCTGGGATTGTTTTCATCTGGCAAAATACTCCGACAAAGCTCTACAACTTCCCCCTTCACATTTTCTGCAGAGTTTTCGGCCACTCCATATAGTTTCAGGTTCCATCTTCTTGAGTAGGTCTCCAGTTCGCACACACGAGTCAGAAGTGCCGCCACTTTTTTTTCTTCCTCTAGAAGACGACCATCAACACTCTTTACTTTCTGTTGAGTTTCTTTTAATTCACTACAAGCAACATCTAGAGTTTTCTTCAGCCCTTCGATTTTTAGTGCGTTTCCATCAATTTTATAAGCTGAGAGAGGGTATAGATAACTACGTTATCCTGGGGTGTTGAGTCGTGTTTTGTTACATAGAGCCTTTTTTGCAGCTGGGGAATCACACGGAGTCACAGGAAGAGGAGGGAAATCTTCGGACATGGAGACTTCTACCGTCGAGATATTGCTAGCCAAGGTTGCGCTAGCATAGTCGTGGCACGAGGTTATCAGAGCATTACCTGCCTGTACTTCAGGAACGACGTTCTTCTTACTCTTGTTCATTCTTTTTCTATCACGGGATGACATATGGTCGTTTTCCACAAGTACAGACATCAGTCCGACAACGTAAGGATAGTGTTTTTAAATTTCCACCAAAATAAAACTTTTGTGCAGGAGCTCAGCAGTAGTGCACTTACGCGGCCGCCATCTTGGTCCGACTCCACTTGGCGTGGCCATAATGGGATTCGTAATTTTGCCTCCCGGCTGTCGCTGTCCGCAAGCTTCGACTTTTCAAAATAAAAGCTTGCGTGTGGTTCGCTAGGTTTTGGATGTTTTTGAACTAAACAGTACGGCAATCATGCTAATAAATACAATTTTTTTTTTTCAGCAGATGTCTTAGTTACAACACGATGGAGCTAGCAAAGCAGTTTTATGTTTGTGTGCCAGCGGGATTTATTCATTTTTGGAAATCCCACAAACTACAGCTCAAATTGTCTGGCTGACTAAACAGGGAGGGACCCACTTGCTAGCGATAGGGGGCCAAGACTGTGAGAGCAACATGGAGCTACATGGATAAATATGCATCAAACAAGCCACTTTGAAATGTTGCTGTTCTCAAATACAAAAGTTGGGTGACCCTCCCCCCTAGACTAAATAAAAATTGGATGACCCTCCTATCAACAAAGAATAAATAGACATGACCCTCCCCTATTTTCCTCCAGTGGTCCATTCCATAAATACCGAACAGTCCCTAAGAAGGTACAATTATTGCCTTGAGGCCCCTAGTAATTGTGTAGTTTGGTTCATATATCAACATGGGCATTGTGTTGTGATCATATGGTTGTGGGGACTTGTGTTAAAAGGTCTGTTTTTGATTTGACACTTGTCCATCCTTTAGTGTGTATGAAAGCCTTTACTGTTGGACCAAAAAAATACTTTAGCAAAACTAGCACAGTTCAATTCTTTAATATACAGGAATAGATACAAGCACGGTTCAGTTTTTTTAATATACAGGTATAGATATGTGAGAAATAGACAATTTGGCAGTGGATATACTGTCAGCAAACAGGTAAGCGGCCAAGTTAGGTGTTTAGGTGACTTACATTTGTTATTATTACTGTAGACATTTTAACACCAGCTTTTAAACAGCTTTTAACCAGCATTTACAATTAGTTTGCAATAATATGATTTATCATTGATGTAAGGCACACAAATACTTCCACATTGCCTGTAAAAAAAAAAAAAAAAAAAAAAAAAATCAAAAAAATAAAGTTTACCGTTTTACAATACCCAGTCTTCTAACTGATGGGATCAGATACTAATGCAAGTGAAGTGTTCTGATGCTTTATCTTCATGTCACTCCAACGCTCAAACTCCTGTCTTTCCCTGAATTTAAAGAAAAATTGGAAAAAAAACATTTAGTATTTAGTTTAAACATTGTTCCTTTATTGATTTAACTCAAACTCTTACCTGTTACTAATACATCGTCCTTTTAAGTACTTCTCTTCTGCCTTTTTTACTGGCACATTGTCCACCCCAGCTATGGCATAGGTGATGGCCTGCACAGGAGGACAAAAATCTCACAACACCTGTAGCACATAAACTGAACTGAATTTTAGAAAAACTTACTGTAGTGGCAATCTGACCACAAACAAATGCCACAGGAGGAAATTTGAAACCATTTCCAACGCTTGCTGGTGCAAATAATGAGGTCCGCCATTGTCTTAACCTTTTATTTTATAAATGCATTTAATAACACCTACAAAAAGACTGACTGTGAAAGACTAAAAACAAGCAGACGAAATCTAAAAACATCACTCGCACACAGCGGAGGTTGAAAAATACTGTGGGGCCCGTTTCAGGAAGGAGGTTTAACAAACTGAGTCTAACCCTGAACTCTGAGTAAATTTACCCTGAGATGGCAAACTGAGTTTTCGGTTCCAGAACAGCCGATTTAAGTTGGTTCAATCAACTCAGAGTAGGTTCACTCTGAGTTAAGTGCGTGCACCACCACAATAAAAAGGCAGCATGAATGGAGCCATGATACGATTCACCATGGCAACAACCACAAACAAATCTGTCGGCATACTTTATCCCTCTGGAACTGGAACATACAGCAAGTTTGAACTAAGGCTGCAAGTAGATTATTTTAGTAATAGAGTATTCTAACGATTATTCCATCGATTAATCTGATATGAAATACTTAGTAAACAGCAATAGAAAATATTATTGCAGTTTACTAAAAAAAAAAAAAAAAAAGGAGTCTGTCTTTTGTTTATATACAAAAGATAGGTTTCCTTTTTGAGAAAAAGAAAAAAAAAAAAAATGTATTGCCAAATTCCAAGAACCTTAAAAAAAAAAAAAAGATTTTACTGGCCCAAATGATAATATTTTTTACCCCCTTCCCTTTCTTGCCTCTGGCTCTTCGCACTGCATATGCAAAAGAGCTGTTCACTAACCAGAGGGTAAATGTGACAGTACAAAGCTTACAGCAGGGCTATTCAACTACACTCTTCTGGGGGACACATTTTCAGAAGGCTAATACACAGTGAGGAGAAAGAATAAAGAACGCAGACATCACCGGCATGACGACGTCATTCACGTGCATATTAAGTGGCCATGCTGGGGGGAAAGAGCCAGTTTGTCTCCGTCTCTGTTTCAGCCCTAGTTTGAACATTGAAGAAAATTGGTGCTGGATTCAATGCGTAAGCTCTAATATAGTCTATTAATTTCATATTTAAATCACAGGAATATTTAAAAACTGGAATGGTATTACACCTATAATTTCATTTAGGTGCAATCCTGGGAGCGAAAAAGTAAGCTACTACTAACCCATTCTGAGGTTGCAGCACCATGTCATTAACAGAATTACAATTTTATAATCATTAATTTCTTTTTAATGGCTCTCATTGGTTTGTGTCCAGGGAACACTACACAAACTTTTAAAAAACGTTTCAGAGCAAGGCCCACTTTTCTGACGGCTCTGCATACATTGGCTTTACTAATATGCTCCGCATCAACAATGTTGTAAAGAAAACTGCCATTTGCAAAAAACGTAACGTGACACAAAGAATCTTCTATGATGTAAGAGCATGTCCACGATGGGTGACGTTAGTGATAGGATGGATAACGTATCTACGTATCTGAACGATACCTCACAAATAGGTAGTTATCTGGAAATGAAAATACATCTAGTCGGGCCTCAATATCATCTCCCGACGTATGTTTAAAGGGATACGCCACCGTTTGTGGAAATAGGGCTCATCACGGTCTCCCCTAGCTGTAGATAGGTGGGCCAACACATTTTTTGTGCATGCATTGTTTTAGTCCGGTGCAACACCTGCAGCGCTGCCGCTAATTAGCTTAGCGTAGTGAATGGAATCCTATGTTGCCGGTTAGCATGTTGTGAGTAAAAGTGAGCCAACAAAAGACAAAAAAACAACCTAATTACTTAGACTGAGACAAAAAATGCGTTGGCCCACCTATCTAAAGCCAGGGTAGACCGTGATAAGCCCTATTTCAACAAACGGTGGCGTATTCCTTTAACTCTCTGCGAATGAATGCTGCTTCTTCATCAACGGGATCGTCGACAAAAGGAAACGCCATGTTTGAGGAAAAAAACTTTTTATAATATGCCTAACGTAGTTAATAAACCAACATTTTTTTTTTTTTTATTCATGCAGATGACAACACTGCGCTAAAATGCACCTGCTACAAACTGAATGAATGAATGAAGAAATGAAAGAGCGCTGTGTCAGAGGGAGGAGACTGAGAGAAACTCGAGGTTTATTAAAGAAAACCTGCTCCCGACCAGGTTAGGTTCACAGACTCAGTTACCATAGTAACTGACTCTGAGGTTAAGTTACCTCTCTTTCTGAAACGGGCTGGAGTTACCCCTTTCTCTCTGAGGTTTAAATAACCTCCCTTTCTGAAACGGAAAACCCAGAGTTTCCCTCATCTCAGGGTTAACAAACTCAGAGTTTTCACTAAACCTGCTTTCTGAACACACAAACACACACACACACACAAGTGCTGATGAAAGATTTAGCTTACCTCAGGAAGAAGCACATCTAGGATAAAGGGGACATGCTCCATAAATGCCAATTTAGGCAGGCAAGGGGTGGCAGCCACAGTCGTTTCATAGAGCTCATTCAGGTACAAGTAGACCTGGTCCAACTGCTGGTCATCTGCCAGGTATATGTTCACCCCCGGTTTCCGACTGGCACTCAAAAAGGAGTGGAGCCATCTGGACTGCTGCTGCCCATGGATTACAGCCTGTAAGGAGAGGGATACAGAAAGGGTGAGTTTATTCAACCAGGGACAGGTGCTCATCTTGCATGCCTTTTTTAGTGCTACATATGTTGTCGTCTATTAAAAAGATTAACGGAATTTAGTTTTTTGAGATCTTATTGTTTCACAACATTAAAATCTCACCGAGAATGTTTTTCTTGCACTCAACAGCAGAGACTCCAGTGCCAATTATAAAACAAAAATAACATATATCTAGAAATATAAAACAAAATGATTGCTTTTAAAAATATTCACCCAAAATGAATGAATGGAAAAAGCCCAATGGTTAAAGTAACTGGCCTTGTAATTTTACAGCCATCAGCAACACTGCTAAAGTAAAGTATAATTTGCCCAATTTCAGGTTAGTCATTAGAATGTGTTTCTCATTACATGAAAAACATTTGTGGGACATAGAAGAAATTAATTCCAATGAATAATTCAAACTATTGGTTATGGTTCAACATGTAGAACTGTCTTGTCTTATCTTATCAAATCATGACATGGAACTAAGAGAAGTGCACCTGCACATATTTTCTTCATACATGTATACTTCCAAGTAAAACATCCACTGGTATTGAGAACATGTTTGCTAATCCAAGAACTACAACAGCAACACAGCACTACAATACAATAGGCTCTTTAATCATACCAGAAGGCGTCTTTCCACCATGCGCTGCTTCACGATGAAATGTACGAGCTTCTCATTAGCACGGTTGTAGGCGGCAAGACTCCGGTCTGGCAGCAGCCTCTTTGAACTCTTACGGACCTCTTCCTGCTGTTTACTAAAGCCGTCCTCCTTAGGATCATCACACAGCGACTCCATCGTTGCATCACTGGCGATGGTAAGTCTCTCTGATGCTGCCTGCGGGTACTGCCTCCTAACTGGATAGCCTGGAGTAGGTAAGAAAGTAGTTAAGTAGGGCTGCAGATGTACTCGTTTTCATTCCGCGGTGGCTTAATATTCTGTGGTGATGTGTTAATGAATGTTATACAACAAAACTTACTCATGTCATGAGCAAAGTACTCGATGAAGGAGCCAGAAAATGAGCCACAGGCTACAAAGACAAAACATGATTAGAACTGCTGAAATTGTTCAGTGGTGTCAGAACAATACTGTTTATATATAATGCATGTAATAAAATCACTGTCCCTTATTCATTTCGGTCAGCAAAAGCATTAAATGGGCAATACTTACCTATCCGTATCCTGTAGTCTCTTATAAGCTTCAAGGACCACTTAATTGCAGAAGCATACTTTTCTTTGGCTTTATACTATAACAGAATCAATATGGGAGAAATATTGTCTGCCACTGTGTAAGGATTACACCATTTTTAGAAAGTGTAGTGTATAATTCATTAGCAATTCTTACCACTAGATCATTAGCTTCTTCACAGTCAAAAGGCTTCAGGGTTTTCAGAGCCACAGTAAACCTTCAAGAACACAAACATACAACTAAATACCAAAGTCCTGATGATGTTTTGTTTAAATATCTCAATATGCGCAGCTGGGTTTAATGACATCACAGACTACACAGGTTTTCTAATACTACCACAACTAGTTGCACAGGATGCCTGTACCACTTTCATTCATGTTAACTCATTTTGAGAGACATCTGCTGGCGATCCCCGATAGCCAGGTGTGGTGGACAAGATCACGAAATGTGATCAGCAGAGACTATGGCCTTGGGATCCTCACAACTTATAGTGCAATTCTACTTTTTTTTTCTTTTCTTTTTTTTTAAATGCAGAGGCATCAAACAACAAAGCAGTGAGAGAAAATGTATTTTGTTACCCTACCCTTTTTTGTGAATAAATGGATCATCAATGAACATAACACTGGCTTTTTTCTGCTTACGGTTCACACTTTTTACCTGCAGAGAAAAATGGCACAGATTTTAAACATTTTAAACCATTACATTTTCATGGTTTGCTATTTTGTAAAGTCTTGACCACAGGTCTTATTTTGGGTCAGCAATATTTCAGACCCAAAATGGTCTTTCATTTAATTTCCTCAGTGAATGTAATTTACCTCTCATATGAATTTTGTGTTAGAGTTTTAACTGTGTAGCTTTAACTTAACATAGTGTTTATTAGTGCTAAACTGATTAGTCAATCAATTTAAGTTGAATAACAGAACATTGATAAACAATTTTTCTTAACAAGTAAGTGTTTAAGTCATTCATTAAGCCAAAAAGAAATGGAGAAAAATAAATAAAAATCACTGCTTCACTCGAGCTTCTCAAAAGTGAGAAATTGCTTATTTTCTGTATATCCTGTAGGGAAATCTAACTAAGAAACTATGTATTGTTACATCTAAAAACTATGCTTATGAGAAATCAATCATCCACACAGGGTTCTGCACTCACCAATGCAGGCCAGAATGGATAATTTCTAAATTTGCACCACACAAACGCTCCTTCTGTAATGGATGGAGGCTCTGAAAGACAAAAACAATTCACTTGAAAAGTGTAGTGTACACACAATCCAGACCATATCTAGTCCTTGTAGAGGTTATTTACATTCAGTCACTGCAATCTCACTCACTTTTGTCCACCTGCATCAAGAAACTTGGTAGCTCCTCCTCGTCCTCATCAGCACTTCCCTCATCTTCCTGGAAGGACAAAGATGGAAGCTGCTCCTCATGATGACTCAGCTCTATTGACAGATCTGAGGACAGCAAAGATTGGTCTTCTGGGGAGGTGCGGGGTGTGTGTGGGGGGGGGCAGCAATGACACAGAATTAGAGCA
This sequence comes from Perca flavescens, assembly GCF_004354835.1. Taxonomy (NCBI): domain Eukaryota; kingdom Metazoa; phylum Chordata; class Actinopteri; order Perciformes; family Percidae; genus Perca; species Perca flavescens. The sequence continues at coordinate 29,415,195 of NC_041331.1, read as the reverse complement.
GGTAATTTTGTCTTTAAAAACATGAGCTTCTCTACAAGCAGCAGTAGCTACCCTAGCTAATATATTCCACACAGAGTATAGCACATTAAGACATATTCTGCAAACATATTAAAGTGACTTTGCATGACACAGACATGAAGAATTTCATTGCATTGTTGTTTTTCCATGTATTGTACCTTGCTGCAAAACCAACCGCCCTCCAGGGACAAAAATAAAGTTGAAAGTTGAAGAAGACGCTACCTTGCTCTGCTGCATCAGGCGTCTCCAGTTCAAATCTTGGTCTAGAGCGTTCAAACGACTGAGTAGTGGTGTCCTCTTGTAAAAACCCCGTCTCCACCTTCCGCGTCCTGCCTCGCTGGCACTTGGATGGAAGACTGTTGGTTCTACAGCAGGTCTGCGTTTGTTCATTTTGCACCCTTTTTCTAACTCGTCTCGACTGGGAAGCTTTAGCCCTTTTGCGTATGCTTTGAGATTTTAATTGGCAGCATGGTGAATCTACCTCTGATGTCTACAACAGAAAATATATGAAAGGAGTTTAGGAACATCACTGAAATTAACTGTGTATGCTGAAAAAAAAAATCTGTGGGCTCAAAATGAAGAAACAATATCAGTAAAAATATGATCAAACACCTTGAACTGATTGGCGTGGTTAGAGTACTCTAGCTCTGCTTGTTTGGTTCCGGGAGGGCACCTTGAGATGTTGGACCAGGTGTCAACGGAGGAGCTGTGGACTGGTGTGGAGGTCAGGCAGTCTTCTTGTGCCTGTCCCCGGTCTCTTTTTGGAGTACTTGGTAAGGAACTGGCAGTGGACTGGCTGACAATGGCGACATCACTGCCTGACACAGCATTTGATTCCTCTGTTGCTTCAGATGAAACAGTGTCTGAAGTGACTTTCTCCATCAGCATCTTTTTAGGTTCCTGTTTTCTTGGTTTCCGAGATCTACCTGAAAGATCATTCACAGATTTAGCGGATTCTAAAACACATTTTTTATTGCTTACAATATTCCGAGAGTGAAATGATGAAGATTACGTTAGGTTACCTTTCATTTTTGTATGAGTCTGTGTAGTTCTACTGTAGAGTTCATTGGATCAGAGGTCTACTGAAGTGTCAAGATGTGAAATTATCAGGGCTGACTTTCTTCACTGGGAGCCTTCAGCACTGACAGCTGTGTGAGGAAGAGACAGAGAGGGGAGGGTAACCAACCCATGTGTATGCTCATTCATGAACCAACCTACAACATTTGGGCCCTACGGGGTATGACGTACTTCCGCTTTAGAGTTGGCCCATGTTGGTTAGCTATGAGAAAAATGCGTAAAATGCATGTCGACATGGAAACGGGTTAAATACATGTTTTGGAAACCAACGCCTGCATACCAAACTAGCTAACGTTAGCTCACTACCATAAGCGCACTAACATTTGTCTTATCGGTTCAAGACATTTACAACAGTCCCTTATTTAATCGATAACTTAGCTACGTTACTGCAAGAAAAAGGATTTCTCAGGCGACCTAGCATTTAATTTTGCAATAAAAGTAACGTCACACATCTAAAAACGCCATGCTAAACCACCATAATAATATCAAGGGTAAACATTTTGGTAATATACGAGCCCACATGGTAACCTTTGTTAGGACCGAGACTGCAGCTGACCGGTTGCTAGCAAACAAAGCTGGAACATCATCCAGCTTGTTAATGTAACGTTAGCTAGCATGCTAAATTAGTAACGTTAGCTAAACATACGCCCACTAAAACAATCCCAGAAATGAAAGCAGTTATGTTTATTGCCAACGCACATTAACGCTAAAACAGAAAACGTTCATTGGGTTTGCACGGTTCTTAATGCAAATTAGTCATCGTTTACAGGCTAACGTTAACGTTACCTGTTTTATAAAGGCAGCTTGACTTAGCTAGCTACATTAGGCACAATCAAACATTTAGCGTTAATTGCCACATGCACGCCTATAAACTTTGAGCTGAACCCGCAAAAGTGATCAACAAGTTACCTCAGGGAAAACGAAATAGTAACTAATAAACATACAGCCATTTCCCTTCAAATGTGAAAGCCTTCTGTTGTGAAAGTTTACGTCACCAGATTCAGTAGACTTCAGACATCGCCGTGCATGCACATTCCCTGATTCTCGTTTCAAACTGCAATTAAGTATCAAACATGTAAAATAGTTAACGTTAGTGAAACAAACATTTCACAACCACCACTAATATTGTTCTTCTTCTTCTTCTTCTTCTTCTTCTTCTTCTTCTTGTTATGGCAGATTACTAATTTTGTATTATACCGCCACCAACTGTACAGGAGTATATACCATGAACTTCATAGAAACGTCATAGAGTCTAGGTTTGAATTAATTCAAAAGAAATAAACAAACAAAACATAAAAAAAAACTATATTCTTTTCACTAAACCAGTACTCTGAAGAAAAACAAATAAAGCTTCAAGTCTTTCCCTTGTCATACCCTGTTCTTCAAGTGTATCATGTATTGCATTCGTTCCGTCCATTTCCTGCCAGTGTATTCTACTATATTTATATTTCTTACATACAAAAAGTACATGTTCCACTAATATTGTTGTTGGTAATCGCGAAACGTAAACGAGCCATGTACCGCCACCTACTGCACGGAGTGCGTAGATTAAATAAATAGTTTGGCAACCTGGTTCTCTTAATATATCCATGGGAGCTTGGGACAAAAAATAAATAACCATGAATTCTGTTTCATTTTCAATTTTATAAGCTTTCTCTGAAATGTTTTTTCTTGTTCAATTCCCCAAGGGATAGTGTTTCCTCTTCAGGATTCTAAAAATAAATCGGAGAGGGAAAAAAATCCCTCTTTGGATTGAACTGCTACGTGCTTATAGACACCTGTGAAAAGGACCACAAGCACACAAACACTGGTTAAAAGGCCTATGAACTGCATATAGCTTTGTCTAGCCCTGTACAGTTTTTGTTTTTACCTCACACCTACATTCATTCCTGCCTGTCTTTCTAACTTTGTTGTATTAGTATCTCCTAGTATTGTATACAATAGGCCTACAATGCATATATTTGGCATCATACAGTGGCCTAGATACGTTATCACAACATTACACTGATACTTGTTTAAAAAATCTCTATTCTATTAAATTAAGTGAAGTAGAAACTGCATGCCCAAGGCCATACTGTGTCCAATTACAGAGCCCACATACCTTATGCTATCCCCCTCTTATGTTTATTTGGGTTAACACCTAAGTGCACGGGACAGGCAAAGCAGTCTGTATGTATTTCCCCATTATGAACTTTGGCAGTGGTGGCCTGAAGGTTAGAGAAGTGAGTTTGCAAACAGGAGGTCATTGGTTCAATTCCCAGACCGATAGGATAAATCTGGGTGGGGAAAGAGCAGCTCTTGTCCCTCACTCATTACCACTACTGAGGGGCCCTTGAGCAAGGCCCCTAACCCCAACTGCTCAGTGGAGCTGATCAGTGGCCAGCAGATCAGACCGTGATTGTACTGGGCAGCTTCCAGGTATGAATGTGTGTTACATTCCCTCATGTGACTCTGGCCTCTTTTTGGAAGAGAGCTGCTTGTGTATGTGTTGCAGCTCTGCCACACCTCTGAGTGATGATCATACACATGTGTTCCTCATCTGGTCATCCTCAAACTGCATATAAGCTCCCAGATCCAAGGCCCTGCCCCTTCCTCTTGCCACAGAGCTGCCTGTGGTGCTGGTTGTAGTTGGTGGAACTACTTTGTGTTGTTGGCCTTGGAGACCCTGACGTTTCTCAGCTTCTACTTTTAGTTGACTTACCATTTCTTATCATTTTAGTTTGCTGTAAAATAAACCATAATTGTTACAATGCCTTGAAGTGTCTCAACAGTTGGCTTATTGGTGTTCTGGTTTTTCTTGTCTTTAGAGTTTTGGGTAAACGCTTCATGTTACTTCCAAAATTCTCCTAGACATAAACTTAAAGGTCCTAACAATGCGTAACCATGTGAATGTGATCAGGGCGTTCCTGCAAAAGAGAGGCTTTCTCTCAGTGAACCTTCCCTGAATAAATAAAGGTAAAAAAAAAACATACACATACACCAATAACTTCATGTCTGAGTTCTTACAAAAAAATCTGTAGGCCCATACATTCTGTAATTACACTTGGGTTACACAATTTATGTTGTATTGTGGCTTGAGTTTTGCACATGTGACTCCAGTTGTGCCCACTGTCGTTTAGCAATCAAAAAAAAACTGTAACCTACTAATAGTGATAATACATAACGCACAACATTGTTCTATGTATTTACTGCTCTTTCCCTCAAACTGCCAAAAGGCTTTTTCACAGCAGATGTTTTAACTTGTCACAGTAGGAAAAGCACAGGTGTAACTAATAACATTAGCATGGCTCTATTCTTTTGAGTGTCCCAGTATGCACGATTCCAGGACACTGAAACTGAAGCAGCTAAATGGACTAAATCCATCACTAACTTAATTATTTATAACCTTTCCTTTTTTATTTCACAGAAGATTTTTATTAGTACTGCAAAATGTACTGGTATACATTTCTTTAAAGATAGAAAGTCATAAATGGCACTATTACCATGCTTTAACATGTTTAAAGCAGTCCAACATGCTTTAGTCACAATAAACTGCTGGGTGACTGTATGTCTCTAGCAATAGCTTAACGACCACAGTAGAGGGCACTGTGTAACCAATCATAAACTACTCTCTTTTGCAATACAGTGGTTCTTATATGACTTCATGCAGGTGTGTCTCCTCCATTACAAGACAACAGAAGTTACTGCAGAAATATTACTGCTCTTATATTGATTTTTACACTCTTCCAAAGGCTTGCATCTCTCTACACTCTTACCTTTTCCTACATAACTTTTCCTTGACTTTGCGTAACACATAAACTCAAGTGGAAGACCAGCCAGTTAACCCATAGACTGTGCTTTTGACTGATAATTGCCGGTCACCTTTCTAAAGGTTCTTTGTGGGTCAAGAAAAAAATAAGTTGTTTCAACAGAGTCACTTAACATTTTGATTTCATGACAGTGATTAATGGCCTGGTTTGTCTAAATCTAGGTCCAGTCGTTTCTTCTTCTCCATCTTCTCCATCCCCAAAGGGTTTAATTTATCCTACTTTATTAAAAAAGAAAGTGTCCAGAGCCATAGCCTGGATTTTAGTAAACCTGAGTCCACTTGGCGATTTTACAGTATCACGTCTCCCTAGATCACTAAAACCTATAGCCTACGAACCACTAATTCACTGAGAAAACATACCTGACTTCAGTGTCCTCAGTGGTGACTATAGAGTCCTGGAAGTGTCTCTTTTATATTGTTTAGTTAAACGCTGAATCTCATCAACCTAACAAGATCCCACAATACAAAGCTCAATCTAAAAATTCCAGTTTCCTCACTTCCTCATTCAGCTGGCACCTCTGGATGTGAATTGGCCTGTGGGTGATGATGGGCAGGGTGGCCCCGCCCTCATCCAGATGTGCGCCTCTCTCCTGTCTCCTCTCCTCAGTCCACTGCTGGCTTCAGCAGAGTGCGGAGCCTCGGGAAGTCAACAGGAGGGTACGAATAATAACAATTAGCCTAAACCTCAAGGAACTGACTCCATGTAGCCGTGGTCAGCACCAGCCAGATCATACTCGATCTATAACGACTCGTGACTTTATCGGGAGCTCATGACACGTAATTTGCCCCTGGGGGTGGGGGAGTTTGTTTTACCTGGCCAGCCTGAGACGCAGAGGCAGAGCTGATGGAGAGAGGCTGGGCTGAGTGCGATGCCAGTCCGGAGCGCTGTTGAGCAGAGAGCCTCATTCAGCGCAGAGCACACTCTGCTGACAGGGAGCGGTCTCCCCTCTCGCACGACCTGTTCTTAGTTTGTGTTTTTTCACAAGTCAGTCGAGGGCTTTTTCCAGAGGCAATAACGCGTGGACAAAAGAACCATTCAGGATTTTTGTGTGTTTCTTTGCGACGGAATGGGGATGTAACCTGTTTTCACATAACATTTGGAAGTGGCGTAAGGTTGCCTCCAGATTGAGAAGAGCAAACTGCAGGGGCGTGTTGTTAATTGAAATCGATCCGGTGGTCTCTTTTTGAATGTGAAGCATCAGCAGAGGTTCTTTCTCCTCTCCTCTCCTCTCCTCTCCTCTCCTCTCCTCTCCTCTCCTACCCTTCCTCTCACCCCCAACATGACTTCACTGTCGGGGACTAAGGAGAGGTCTGTGAGCAGCCGGAGCAGAAAATATGGGGTAGGTTATTCATTCCAGCAGCCGAGGGGTGGACACACCTCTGTTAGCCTAAACATACATAAAAAATAAATAAATAAAACTTATCATTCATTCAGCGATGCATGCACTTCACCTCACACTACCTACCCATTTTAATTGAAAACTACAGTTTGCTTTTTCAGGGTGACATAAATATAAAAGTCATGAACGCTCATTAGATTTAGTGCTCATGCTGTTGATTGAGTGCTTTGTGAAGATCACATTTCGCACATCATTGGTTATGGTGTCACAACAGTGGCATGCATTTTCACTGATAGTTCTCCCACATATCTTAATTATCACTAACTGAGGACCAAGCAGCTACTGTACATCAGGTACTCACACCTGTGTCACTGTCTACCTCCTACAGCCTAATTAACGTTAATTTATGACATAGGGTTGGCTCACATTCTACCCACCTCTTTACTTGGAGATGATTGAGCATTCCCACCTATCAGCCTACTCATTGCTTCCTTATTATAGCCCTTTTGAGGGATTAAAGCAGCAACAGTACCCAAACCAATCCAGCCACCACCACATCAATGGGTCTGCTCTCTGACTGGATTTACCCAGCCGCAAAATATCTAATTTTCAACTCCCTGTGGCTCATTTGATGTTCCCATGTGGCCGTCTGAATAAAGAAAAATAACACAGGTCTCCACACGGAATCTGACATAATCCTATTTAGATGGTTATAGAAGCATCCAATGTGTTGACTGCATTGACTTGGGTTGTAACACTATTACAGTAAATGTTAAACATTGCTTCCTGTTTGTGTGTTTTAATTGTCCGACCATTTGTCTATGTGTTATTGGCATGAGATACTGTGACTGTTTACTGTATTTAGCTTGTGAGTTTATTTCCATTTTTTTTCAACCAGAATCATTTGCTTTTGATTCTCTCCCATGAATTTCAGATATATGGTTGTTTGTGAACAGACCTACAAATAGTGTATAATTTGTTAAATTCAATGAAATAGGTAGCCTACTGAATTTAGCTAGCCTTGGTGGAAATAGTGAACACACATCATCATTTTGCTTTACAGGCAAAATGCAAATAGCTTGACTTTTAATTTGCATGACACAAGACACATGCCCTTACCCCCTCCTCATTATTTTATTCTCATCCCTGTGCAACCTGTTGTGTCCACTGGGATGAGTGGGGATGTTGCACATATTCACACAATATAGCCTTTTTTTATGGAATTGCAATGTGGAATTCATCTTTTATTAATGAATATTATTATTTACACCTGTGCTTTTCCGGCTATGACATGTCCAATTGCTGCCATAATATTTAATAATTAGTCAAGTTTTCTTCTTTTTAAATTAATTTTTTCCCCCGCAGATGCCCGACACATCCCCGACCAAATCTTCCTCCTTTTCCCCCGACACATGGTACCGGAAGGCCTATGAGGAAAACACCCGCTCCGGCACACGCCCTGCCCCAGAGGGTGCCGGCTCCATGCCAAGCTCCACGGGCACCCCGTCCCCAGGCTCAGGAATCTCCTCACCAGGGTCCTTCTCTGGATCACCGGGGACCATCTCTCCGGGGATTGGTACGGAATCGCCTGGTTCTCTGGGTGGCTCCCCAGGTTTTGGGACAGGATCACCAGCCTCAGGCAGTGGAAGTTCCCCTGGTAGTGAGAGAGGGATATGGTGTGAGAACTGCAATGCTAGGCTGACAGAGCTGAAAAGACAAGCACTGAAACTGCTCATTCCTGGACCTTACTCCAGCAAGGTAAAAACTATAGTGTATATTAATGTGTGTGCATCCTACTGCATATGTGTTTTTAATACCTGCTCTGTGGTGTGTTGGCTATGCTCAGTAGCACAGCCTCCAAAAATAACTTGCTCTTTCATCAACTGTGGCATTTGGACAGTGACACACATTAACTTGGTTGCTCATGAAAGACTGGGCCTCTAATCATTCCCTTGCTTACTGCATTGCTGTGTAGTCAGAGTTATTGTTCTCATAAATCATTGGGATGCTGTAATTTGTCCAACCCTCATTTTGATTAGCTGTGGAAAAGAGCAGAGACTAAACAGCCTTTGGGATTTAGAATAATTATTTTATCTGAAGCTGTAAATCAATTACTGACACATTGCCAAAAACAAAATAAGATGAAACAGAAAAGACTATTTCGATTTTTGTCTTAGAGTTCTCTAGTTTACCTGATTGATCATATCACCAGATGAGTTCACTTTGTTCTATATTTCTTTTCTCTTTTTGAGAGAATTAACATGATGGATGATTAAAATACATTGAGTACTTTGAGCAGATATTAATCCACATAGATAGATTGTAGGCTTTTTCTAATTTTCTTTGACAGGTGATTTCTTTTTTTCTTCAAGTAATCCATATAATCAATTTTAATTCCATTAGTACAGTGATTCTTAACAGGCAGATTATGAGCCTCAGAGTGGTGTGAGTTGATTTATGAAATGGTTTCAAATCATATACAATACAAATGTATCATGTGTATATATGTATACATGCATCTTTATGAGCTTGCGACATACTGTATATCCAGCCTACCCTGAATAGATCTCTACCTCTTGCATTATGATTAACCAAGAAAATAAACCTGTGCTAATGTCTAACATTGTTTAAATAACTGGAAGGAAAGCCTGCAATACAGGGACATTTGGTGTCACTTCAGACAACTGAATTTCATGCTCGTTGTGCTAATGTACTTAGGTTAGATCAACCTTATCATATGAGATAAGTACATTTTGGTTTTGACATTGGATTGGCTGGTAGAAAATAAGGGGTTATGGAGATAGTAGGCATGAAAAAAACAAGCATTGAAAGTTCTCCTGGCAGTGGTTTTGACTCATCATCATTTTTACAACATGTTGCCTCTGGGTTCAGTGTTCTTGTGTTGCAGTTGACTGGATTTTAGTTATGAATGCAACCTCAGAGTTAATTGGTAACAAAGAAGCACATAGTATGCACCATGGGGCTAATAAAGTGCATCCAGATAAAGGGCTACAGTGGGACAGAAAGACTCACTGTACAGCAAGTCAGACAGAGGTGGAAACAGTGGTTTCTCATTAGCTCAAGAACATGACAGTTGGAAACTGTTTGGAACGGTGGGGGTTAATGGGGACTGTCGGTGGGCAGACCACTAATTAAAATGTTATTTGTTAGATTGGGTTTAGTTTAGACTGATTAAAGCTTCCCATTGTGGTTTACTTTATTGCAGGGTAGAATAAGCACAGGCACATAAGTCACAGTAATGTAATTGGTGTAGTTGCTGTACGTCTTTGTGGAAAAAGTATCTGCATAAAGTAAATTGAGTTAAGTTATTTGCGGATACTTATGATCAGCTGCAGATACGGAAATTGGCTTTAAAGTATCACTGAACCTAGTACACAAAACTATGGTATGCAGACAAAAAACAGTTAATCACAAACCAAAATATGTCTCTATGGCTCAAGGAATAGAGACTTTAGTGTCTTTGTCTCCATGTGCTTTACAGAATCAAACTCTGAAAATCTGTACTCAAGTGTGTGCTACACTATGCATGCAGCATGCTGGGTATTCTCATAGTAATTTCACAGCCAGAAAAGTGTGCCTCTTACACGTGTTCTTGAATGTGTTATTTTGTGGTTATGATTAAGTTTCCTCCTTAGCTCTTGCTCACGAGTCTTACATGTCAACAGATTCAGGATTAGTTGGTGCAGGGTTTCTTGGATGAATGAATTACATTGCAACCACTGGGAGTATTAGTAAAAATTAGCAATCAAGCTGACACTGAGATCTTTTATGGTACTTGGTACATGGTATAACTGGTCGACTTAAAACAACCTGTGAAGATACAAGATGCATAATAAGATGCACTCCCCTGTTGAATCTTTGTATGCCCGACAGGATTTGGGTTTCTTACAGTGTGGTTCCTTTCCGAGACTCTTCTGACCTATGCAGGTGTTTTATGTCAGGGAGAAGATGAACTCATGTCCTTGGTGGTGAAGCAATGTGACCTAATAATCCTTCTCCTTTACCAAATGTGCCAGAACAGCACTTTGACTGAGTGTGTGTGTGTGTGTGTGTGTGTGTGTGTGTGTGTGTGTGTGTGTGTGTGTGTGTGTGTCCCTTCCTGTCCTGTTGTGCTGTCAGCATGAGGCCCCATGTTATTCCCACAGGACACTGGGACATATGTGACCCTTCACAGCTAGAATAAAAACACACATCCACCAACCGATATACCCCCCCAGACACACACACACACACACACACACACACACACACACACACACACACACACACTGAACAATGTAGACCTGTCTCTGAATATAAATACATGATAGGTCAAGCTTGACCAGCCACATGCATGCATGCACGCACGCACGCACACACGCACGCACGCACGCACGCACGCACGCACGCACGCACGCACGCACGCATGCAAACACATTCTCACAGTGCTGTTAATGCTATGCTAATGATGACCTTCACCGGTCTTACAGTTGAATATTTTGCTGTTTGGATGTCTACAGTTCTGTGTGTTTGTTGTGCTTGTAGGGCATTTAGCATGTGTGTGTGGCCGTTTGTTAGGGTCTTTTGTGAATACTGAAACAAGCACACACATACATACATACATACAGATAAGAGCCCATGTTAGAGTTTGTCACTATGCCTAAATGTCTTGATATTTGATTGTGGCAGACAATTTGTGTGTGCTCATCCACTTATATGTCTTAGAGAAGATACATCATTCATTCATTCATTCAAAAGTAGTCCAAAACAGATATCTATACAGTATATACATATGTGGTTTGTTTTTCTGATGTGGCGTACATGTAAATGTTATCCTCATATTACAGTAAACTGACATTTTTCAGGTCATATTGTCCATATACCTTTTAGTATTAGCTGACTGAACTGAGACCGAGCTGCAGAGAGAAAGAGAGAGAGAGAGAGAGAGAGAGAGAGAGAGAGAGAGAGAGAGAGAGAGAGAGAAAGTGAGAGAGAGAAAAAGAGAAAGAGAGAAAGCAAGAGTGAGAGAGAGAGAAAGCAAAGGAGCAAAAGAGTGCTCTGTTGAGGGATTAGAATGAACAGTCACACTTGTAACCACAGGACTCAAAAGCACATCTGGCTACACAGCTGTACTCACTTAAGGCCTATGTCCCCGTTCTACTGGTGTGTATATCTGTGTGTGTGTCTGTGAATGTGTATTTATCCCCTATATCCACGCCCAAATCATAAATGGATGCAGGGTGATCTGTTTTTGGTTGGTCCAGTTCAACCCAGGAAAGTGGGTCACTATGTGTGTGTGTGTGTGTGTGTGTGTTTTAGTCACCAGCAAAGTGTCTGTTTCAGATCATCTGAAAGTCAAAACCATGTATGTATATAAAGTGAAACATATACTGTTCCACTTCAGACATAAAAATGAAACCAAAAAAGGACATCTTACTGGCAACTTGAGATTTACTGAGATTGCTTTCATCTGGACTTGAGTTTATTTCTCTCAAGTTTATAAATTTACACTTAGTTATAAATATATATGCACTTAAAATGTTTATATTAGCAGACCCATTGATGTGTTTGCCTAGTTTTGGCTGTAGATAAAACAGCTGCCAGCAGCTTACGCAGTACAGAGATTTTAGAGTTTAATGAAACAAACAGAACATACAGTGCAGTGACGTGAGAACCGTAAAGATTGCTATATCATATGGGGAGTCATTTTTCCCTTTTTGTTGTTCATGAAAAAAAGTTTGGCCAACTTTAGTGCTTGTTACTTGGAAAGTAACAATGAAAGTAATCATATTAATCAATCAAAATTCTATCCCCACAGCGCTGTGTCAGCAGTGGAGTATGGTCTGGCTACACCGCCTATCTATTCTGGGACAGGGGAAAAAAGCTCTGGCTTGTTTAGAGTAACAATCTTTTAACTGCTGTGCAAAACACCCATGTCCTTTTAGTGGGATGCAGAATTAAAAAGTATTAACCCTAATGTTAAAAGAAAATCCTTTTAATACCCAACAAAAAGCCCCACATCATGAGAAAGGTACATCTGACCATCAGGTGAACTAAAGCTGAGGTTAAGAGCTTATGATCCATCTGCTGTTTCAGATGCCTTTTCCAATCCACCAAAACACTTGTGGATATAATCAATTTAACTAATCCCAGTCACTTGGTAATTTCCATCCCAAACCAGTATTTTGTCTGTAATTAGTCTACTTCAGATCAAATGATGGCCTATTATAGCTCTGCAGTCTGTCCTCAAAGGGATGTATTTCTACACACAGGTAGCTAGCTATCCTGTAATAACCAAATCCCATAACGCCTAGAAGCAGGCCTCCAGTAACCACGGCAGCTGGTGTTGCCACGGCAGCGACATGTGACAGATGTGAGCTGCATACATATCTCCATCAGCGTTAATGGGCTCCTCATAGCTGTGAGGAGTGCGTGTGCGTGTAGGTGAGAGGCAGAAAGAGGGTGGAAATATATGGCGTTCATGTGAATAATAGTGCGTGTTGGTGTGCATGTGTGTGTTTTTGACGAAGAGGTAAGAGAGAATATATAGGGCAAGTTGTGTGTGTGTGTGTGTGTGTGTGTGTCTGTGGGTGTGTGCAAAAACAGAGTGATCATGCCCTCCTGATGCCTTTCAGGTGTGAAATACATTACCATATAAAGAGGTGGCTTCATCAATAACAGCAAGACGGTCTAAATGGATGGATGTGTGTGTGTATGTGTGTGTGTGAGGGGAGTGGAGGGGAGGCAAAAATGCTGATGCAGGCTAAATTGAAGAGCTTTCCGCTGGATTTATGTCAATTTGACCCACCCCCAAGCACACACACATACACCATCAGGACATTACTAACTATATCAACTCAATAACTTTATTGGCATTTTTCAAAAACAATATAATTACAATCCCAGTTTGGACACACTATTGACTGTACCCAAAAACAATACCCAAAAAATGTGTGGGGATATTTAAGTAGTTTGAAAATATAGATATTTATAATAAAAAGTAGCATAATCATTGATACATACATTGAGTGACCCTTAAACACACAAAGCCCCTGTACAATTCAACAGTCTTGTTATAAATATAACCTACATCAATGTTACAGTGTCCAGTGTTCACAGAGAAAGAAATGGCAACAAACAATAATTATCCAAATAAGGCCAAAATGCCTTGTTTATGACATGGGTCAGGGGACTGGAAGAACTCCTTCAAACTAACAGATGGGCCTATATGTATAAAAAAACAACAGAGATCAGTGATCAGCTGGTAGTTCCATTTTTTTAATGGTGAGGTCTCTTCAAGGAACATAATTATATTTTATGTTAAAAGATGTTGGGCTTTTCACTGTTGTCAAATATGTGTTAATTTGTTTTAAAGAACATTAGCAGAATGGAAAAAAAAATCCCATCGCCCAGCCTCTTTCTAATAGATACTGTCAGTGAGATAATGTACAATGTCATGAAGCACACAGTGTATAACAATAAACATAACAGCGACCTCCCCTCTTCTCCTGCCATCTATACAGTCTTCACATCTCAACCAGCAGAGCCTCTTTGGGATGAGGTGGAACCAACATGAACATTATGCTTAACAAATTTGCATTGACTGAGATCCCTGTGGAATTTTCCCAGCACTTCATGATATCTTTACTTTGAAGAATATACACTGTTATGGAGACAAAAGGGTCCAACCCAGTATCAGTTTGATGAACTTGTGGCCAGAGTCTGACACATTAACACACAATCTCTATCTCTGTTTCTTTCTCTCACAAATATATTTTTCTTTTAAATTAGGCTCTGAAGAAAAGAAGGAGAAATAAATTTAGAGGAGAGGGAGGAAGGAGAAGAAGAGAGAACGTTTTCCATAACAGTGCTATCATTGTCATTACAGTCACTGACCCAGAGCGGACAAACGTAATTAGACTAACTACCCCGGCCAGTAGACTGCCACAGTCAACGCACTGTGTATAGCTGTCGGTCTATAAAGAGCCAGGGAAGCTACAAAAAGCTTTGCCTGTTCTAAAACACAGCAGATGATGAATTTGAGTTTGCCAATGTGCATTAATTAGGAAATTTAACACAAACACACACAATCATAGATTTAGTAGAGGTCTGTGCAAAGTGCCAAGTGTTTGCATAGTGCCAGTTTCTTTTATTTTGATTCTTGAAATGCAGTCCTCCCTCATTGGCTAATTTTAAAAGAAATTAAAGGGACTTGGTTTCAAAGCCTGTTTTTTTTGTCATTGGAATATATGGTGAAGGCTTTGAAATGTTTGCATTACTTAGTTTTACTTAGCAAAGTCTCCCATTTAATGACTTCCTGGTAAATTACGGTACATACAGTACATACATACATACTGTCCATACATAAATCAGTTTTACATTTATTGCACCTCTGTGTACCTCCAAGATCAAAACAAACACCAGTACTGCACATCGGCAACACATGAGGCAAACCACATGCATGAGTGAACACACCCTAACACACACTGGCACACAACAGATACTTACACAATAACACACACACCAAGGCACCCTGAGGTTCATGTGAAAACACACTGACATGTGTGTATGTGCTCTACCAAGAGCACACTGCACTGCTGGATGGTGGTGAAAGTGGCAACAGCGCCTGCTGCCATTAGGGTCCATAGCTACCATGGCAACTGCCTCTCCATCACTCCACAATACAGAAATTAGTAAGGAACACTACAATACTTATGCAACTGTCTCCTCTGTCTGTCTCCACCTGTCTAGATGTTTATATATGATATGTTTGTATTTTAGGTGATACAAAGTTTGAGATTTTATATATGCAATGTATTGTGCATAGAATATTGTTATAAATATATTATAAAGGTATTATTTATATTTTTAAGTTGTGTATGTGCACATCTATTTATCTGTCTGTCTGTCTACCTCTGCCTATCTTTTATCCCACTGCACCTTTGTAAAGAAAACTGTCATCTCTTCACACATGCTCAACTTTCCTTCTATTTTCATTTCTATCCATATCTCTTTTTTCAGCTTCCATTACCACACTAACAAATTAAATCCATTTAAAAAAACTTTAAACCATGTTTACAAAATCACATTGTTCCTGGGGACATGATAAAAGAAATACAAAACATTCTTCTATATTTGAGGTGTATAGCATTTTGGACTGAAATGTGTACAACTTTGGGAATCTTCCCATATTTTCAAATGCTGTTTAAAAAAGGAACTTAAGCTTAGGACCATGCAGCCATCTTTAGTTTTTTTGTTGTCATGATATTTGTCAGACTATGAAACACCAGTGTGTCCTCTTAAATGGCTGTGAAGGCCCAGCAGTAGGTTGTTCACACTATCTGACAATAGTGAGCTCATACTCTGTTAATAAACCTGCTAGCTGACAAGAACTGCACTGCAACAAGGCTACAATGCTGTATGTGAATGTACTGTATGTGTATGTGTATGTGTGTTTGACAGAAAACAACTTATCTCTCCCTCTAGATGCTTCTCTAGTTGAGCAGATGTATCATGATGACCTCTTCCCTTCTTTTATATTAATTCCACCCAGCTACACATCAAACTAAATACAGACAAACCTCACGGAACAACCTGACTTTTTATGCCGCAAATCAACTTTTAAAGCCGCTGTTTACTAACAGTTTGTAATTAAGGTGGCCAAAAGGGAATTTTTAATAAAGGTAAAGTCAGACCTACAGGTAACCAGAGTTGCTACTTTGACAAACATCGTCACCCCAACATACATACCTATGTACTGTATCTTTATTGTCTAATGTAATCCTAAAATCCTGACCCTAAAATTGTCCCTTGAAGAAATAAGGCCCAACCAAAACGCCCTCACACTGACAGTTGACAACTTAAACTAGTGTTCACAAAGACAAAGTAAAGCGCACACACACACACACACACACACACACACACACACACACACACACACACACACACACACACACACACACACACACACAAATACATACATACACATGTCACTCACACCTCAGCCTGCCATGAGATTTTCCTAGTGTGAGATGCTGAAGATAGAGGTGTTATATCTGACAATGTGATAGCCTGTGACAGTGCATGTGTGTATGTGCGTGTTTCTGTGTGATATATCAGCTTGTGACTGCACGTTGGCTAATATTAAAGTGTGGTTAGCAGGTCTTCAAATAAACAGTTCAGCGAGCAAGACTTCACAGTGTCACAGAGTGTTGGAGCTGGCACCTGCAGTTACTGGAACACTTTCGCTTTTCATCTTGGCTCTGGATGATGGAAGTGAAATTTGAAAGTCTGAGGAAAACACATAGGAAGGAAAAACTGTGTCTGAACAGGCACATTTTGCAAGACTGACAGATAGGATGGGTGAATAGACACTTGTACACTCTTTGTGTGTGAGTGCTTACTGTGACAACAGTTACAACCCACCTACTTTTTAAGGTCAGAATTAGAGCTAGTCAGTCGTTCATGTTTTACAAGTACTGTAATGGCATTCCTGTTCTAAATACACGGCACTGAAGGGCCGCAAATTTATGTGTGCACATTCCCAGCTTAACTATATAGGTTAAGAGGCTGTCTAATGCCAAAGATAGGAGAAGCGAACGCTGTGTTTGTGTGTGTATTTTAAGTAGCACGGTGAATCTATTGTGTCAGAGCATTGTAAAGGGCAGAAGGTGAAATGAGAACAAGGATGACATTTAAGCTGCAGTTTCCAGTTAGGCTCCATGGCAGACTTTGCTGCAGTAGTTGTGGATTAATTACTGTAGTATTTTGAAAAAAAGTTTTTATTTTTTTATAGAGTTCTATCTATCTTATCTTGACGGAAAGTATATACCTCTTTTGTGGTTGTTGTTAATTTATCATCTGTCTGTGATGAAAGTGTTGTACTATAGGCTGTATGGGTCTGCAACACATTTTATCTGAGTAAAGTAAACTAATTCTTAACAAACACATCTTTAATACTTGATTTGCCAGACTCTCTTTCTTTCCATTTGTCATCACTCCCTTACCTCATTCTGACTAATAGACATCAATTTCATCCATTTTCTCCTGATGCTTATCATCAGCATCTAACATCATTCTTCTTTCCAGTTTATCAACAAGCTGGAAGAGGAAGATGAACGAGAGAAAGGGAAAGAAAGAAAGAAATAAAGAAAGAGTGCTTTAGGCTACACAAAGGTAGCAAGGCATAGATGGAAAGAGAAAGTGTGTGTGCGTGTGTGTATGCGTGTGTGTGTGTGTGTGTGTGTGTGTGTGTGTGCGCACGTATGGGTGTGGGAGAGGGAGGGAGAGAGAGAGAGAGAGAGAGAGAGAGAGAGAGTATTAAATTGGCTTTTTGTTCCCAGTTTGTGCTTCAATCAGACACAGAGAATAGCCTCTAGACGATAAACTTTCCAATTACCTTGAGCAGATGGAGCCTGCGGGGCTCGATTTAGAGGGTTTGAGATGGTTGTTGTTGTTTACTGTTATCTGCTATTGACTGTACACCAGGCTACATACAGTGTCAGAGAGGGAGTCATACAAAAGCAGGGTTCTCCCTCTTTAATCTTTACCTCCATATATCTCTGTATCTTGCCTTTTAACACTTTATTCCATCTCATTGAATCTCTTATCTGACAAAGCATAATAATATCTGACTGATCATATATTCTGAATCAGCAGCAGTCTAGCAGTTGGTAATGCAAGCTTGTGCCTGGATGGGTGTCATGTTGAATCCAGTTTTGATGTCCATGCATAAGACTCCTAGCCTCGTGAGACCGTCCTGATCTCGCGAGCTCCAGTTTTTCACTCGCAGATCAGTCTGGCATCTTGAGGCAGAGAAAATTTGGAGCCGTTAGCCAAACGACCGGGCCAATCAGCGGTGGTTTTGAGGTGGGTTAGGTGGTGATAGACAGATGGTTTATCCAATCAGCTAACCAGTATTTTCAGAGAGCGGTAGCTGCTCGCTAATGCTTTTTTTCTCTTGGATCCTTCTTTTGGAATATGGTCCGGGAACCTGAAATGGTTCCTTTTATTCCTAAATTCTCGTTACACAAACGGCAAATCTCCTTTACCGACATGTTTGCATGCTGAGCTAACGAGCTATGCTTTGCCTGCAGCAGCAGGGGCGGGCTTGTGGTTGTATTTTTCTACGCTTCGTGGATCTGATTGGTTGATTTGGCCCGTCTATCACCAACATAGGTGATAGACAGATGGTTCATCCAATCAGCTAACCAGTATTTCCGCCCCTTCCCAAAAGTTTTCCAACGGAAAGTTCCCAGATGGATATGCCGAGCAAATGCGAAGCAATCCATCTGGCGGAGTCAGGTTATAAGACTCCCCACTCTCAATAAAAACTGTGCTCTTGAGCAAAACTCTTAACCCCCAGCTGCTCCCTTTGAGGAGCTTCGTAGCCAACAGTGGAGCACTATGGTCGCTTTACAGAGCTCCCATGTATGAATGAGTGCTACTGTGTGATTCTGAAACCTGGAAAAAAGCAAGCACGCTCAGTTGACTTTCATGGATATAGGACTGTTAAAAAACGGTTTAAGTTTTAGAGGCTTGCAGGATGATTCAAGCACACCCTGAGGAGGTTTAGGGTTTATGTTAAAACATATAAACGCTCTTTGTACAGGCCTGGGGGAACCACCTGACAAATTGGTTTGAAGTCCTGGGATTACATGGTTTGTTTATTTAAAAGTCTACTTTTCGAAGTAAAGTTATTTTTTATATCAAAAACTCTCAACTTTTTTATTGTCTGGGAGAATATTAGTTTTAATATAAATGCTAATTTTACAGATAACCTATTCCTATTTTTTTGGTATCTCAGTATACATTTTAAGCAACACACTGTGTAACAGATGAGGTAGTTAGTGAAAATCCCTTTATGCAATATTGTGTTTAGTGCAAATTAACAAATAAAACGGTGAACATGGTAAACATTATACCTGCTTAACATCAGCATGTTAGCGTTATCAATGTAAGCATGTTAACATGCTAATATTAGCATTAAGCTTGAAGTCTAAGTACAGCCTCACAGTGCCACTAGGATGACTAAAGCCTATTGTCATGTCATCAATTATCTATTTGTTTTTCTTAGATAGTTTTAATTGAAGAAAATAAGAAAAGAATATTGGACAAAAGAGAGGGATGTGGCATGTAACAAAGGTTCCTGGCAACTGGGGAATTTGCGGTTATGTGTACGCTATCCTAATCACGTCATCAGGACACCCTAATTACCATCATTGTTTTTAACTGTAGATTGATAAATAAGTCATAGCCTGGTGCCTTCTATGAGTAAAGTTGGCAGATGTAGATGCACACAACCTGGCACATGTTTGAATTTATTTTTCCATTAAATTCTGCAGTAGTTCATGGTTGAAATACTACCTTTTTACCTAATTCTGATCCAGGAAAAACCCTGACTGAGTTTGTATATTTGAGTTTATGATTTTGTGTGCGTAATGGTACGCATACTGTTTCTGTGCACACACTGTGTTCACCTGTGTGTGCACAGATGTATAGCAAGGAGTTGTCAGGCAAATCTTTACCTTCAGTGAGCCTCACTAACCTTGAGATGAAAGGATACCGGAGGGAAGAACGGATGGATGGGGAAAAAGAGGAGGAAAAGAAGGGAGCAGGGGAGGAGTGAGGGAGTGTGTGTTCAGGTGTGGGATACGGCAAGATGGATTACCCAACCCAACAGGCAATTTATCACTGTCAGAGAGAGAGAGAGGGAAAGAGAGAGTGGGGGGAGAAAAAAGAGAGGGAAGGTGAGGGATATAGAAGAGAAATGATAGGATGAAGGGCTGGGGGAAAGATAGAGGATACAAGGGGGATTGTGAGAGAGAAACCCACTAAATCATACTTTACTTTATGTACAATTAGAGACGCTCTTACAGGTCCTTCTCTGGAAATGATGGACACGGATCAGAGGAAAGACTTCAAAGTATTACGCCATAGTTTTTCTGTGCAAGAGTGTGTTTAATTTTAGTGAAGCTGTCCCTGTGGAGCTCAGTAGTCAGTAAAGCTAAGTAACTTTGCTCTGTAGTTAAGTGTGTTGGGCAGGTCACTACTAACACTGCCCAAGGTATGGATCCTTGTGGTTCAGTATATGTGGACCATCGTACTAACACATAAAAAAACCTTCTGACTTTTCTTACTGGCAATAATTAAAATCTGGTATTTTTCTCTCAGGCCCTGATATAAATAAACCATTTTTGTTGACAGTTGTAGGAAACACAATTGAGAAATAAATTAGCTGTATTTTTACTGGTAGTATGGTGTTACAGGATTACCCTGCAGAGCCACCTGTGCCTCCTGCAAATATCCCATGTGAAAACAGCTATTTTTCCACTTAAATTAACTACCAATGAAGCCAAGTTCCTCATCTATATTCAGACACCAGGCAACTATAGTAGCTAATTGGCAGCTAGCTAACACATTGAAGTAGATTGTTTTTTCACATATAGCTTTGGTAGCTTAATTTGCAGTGCAGGCTCTGATGCAGATGGTGGACTAATTTAAGAACAGGCAGCAGAGTTTATAAACAGTTAATTTACAGTCAAGCACCACCATGGATAGCCAGATAATTTAAAAATAGGCACCGGCAAGCTACTTCCACATAAAAAACAGGAGGTAATTTAAACAACTATTTCATTTACAGCTGGGCACTGATGTAGATGGCCAGCTAATAAAAAACAGGCTCTCTTCCATCCAACTAGCTCATTTACATTGTTGCAGGGGGCTGCACTTTAGACTTAGCAATGTACAAGCTGGGACAAGATTCATAGCTCAGACTGTTAATTGGAGGGCAGCATTTGCCACACAGGCTATATACAGTATAGACGGACAGCTCAGCGGACACACTCTTAAATATTAATGAAGCATAAATGAAAAATGCACAAATACAAACACTTGTTACATTTGTATGAGAGCATGCAAGCAAGAGAGAGTGAGATAGAGAGAGAGAGAAAGAAAGAGAGAGAGAGAGAGAGAGAGAGAGAGAGAGAGAGAGAGAGAGAGAGAGAGAGAGTGAGAGAGAGAGAGAGAGAGAAAGAGAGAGAGAGAGAGAAAGAAAGAGAGAGAGAGAGAGAGAGAGAGAGAGAGAGAGAGAGAAAGAAAGATGTCCTCGACGCTTTGGCAATATTTTTTTCCGGACATTCATGCCAATAGCATTTTGAATTTGAAATTTGAATTTGAGAGAGGGCGACAGAGATGGTCTGATCATCCATAGCATCTGTTTCCAGTATTTTGTATGCTCTTTGAATGGGTTTAACATCCCAGTTCAACACGCATACACACTGATCAAGCAATGCTATTTTTATACATGTGCATAATATGTGTGCAGTGAGGAAAACATAACTTTGTGGAGCAGAATGAATGATGAGCACTTAACCCAAGATAATCCATTGCAACGTTCAGACAGCCAATTTATTATGGTTGTCAGTCCCAAAACCGTGGCTTCATGAATGTAGCCTCTGGCTGCTGCAGACCGAAGTACGTCACCAACATGATCTGAGGAAGTGCATCAAAGGCTCTCTGAAGGCTTCTTTTAAAGACCTCCACACTGACCCTGCTTCATGAGAGTCGCGTGCCCACAGCCATTCAAAGAAGTGACATTTCAAAGGGTACGAACATCTAAGACCAACACAGCAAAGCATGTGAAGCCACTGTCTCGTCCTCTGAGTGAACCACCCTGCTGTCCTGCCCTCACTGCAACTGAGAGTAATGCTGCGTTCGATTATCTATCCGTGTTGGCGTTCCGACGAGAAAGACAGGACGTTGCCTAGCGACACGAACCAGTCCGGAACTCGGACAACCTTGAGGACACCGAGCAAGAATTCTGATAAGGAATCCAAGATGGCTGTGTGACTTGAAGTATGAATTGTTTTCATTGTTTTTGGACCTCTTTGGTTGTTTTAATGACGATTTCAATCAGTCGTATTACTGCAATACCTTACTGCGTCCATATCACTGCCTGTGGGTATGGGAATCGGTCTTGTTGTGAGTGCAATATTGAATGAAGACTTGTTTCAAACGGTTGTTGCTAAACGTGGCTAGCGTTGCTAACAGAAGATAAACTAAAACATGAAATAAAGTGAACATTTTAGAAGTTCAAATGGCTGCGTTTTGATAAGGTGGGGTAATAGTC
This sequence comes from Perca flavescens, assembly GCF_004354835.1. Taxonomy (NCBI): domain Eukaryota; kingdom Metazoa; phylum Chordata; class Actinopteri; order Perciformes; family Percidae; genus Perca; species Perca flavescens. The sequence continues at coordinate 29,392,823 of NC_041331.1, read as the reverse complement.
ATAATCATAATCAAAAAATGTAATGTAAGTGCTAGAAGCTTGTAGGATTGGCCTGGTACTCGGACAGTGCTACCGCAACAACAGCTTTCCGGGTGGCGTCCATGTTTTTCTCCAACTCGGACGCGCAAAACATACCAGAACGCTTGAAGTGTGGAAGTGACGTCATATCCGAGGCCTGAGTCGGTTCGTGGAGAATAATAGAACGCAGAATAAGGACTACCCTCGGCAAGTAGTGAAGACAACCCTCTCAATTCAAAGACAAGTGGTGGTGATGGTGTGGCAGCACACATAACCAACTTCTTCTAAATAAGAAAGAGAAACATCATCAAGTTTAAAAAAATAAATGTTAATTTTTTTATTTTTTATTTGATTGATTATTTACTACAGTGGTTTATTGAAGCTCCTGCAATATAACATACTGCATAATTACCTGCCATGCCAGTTTGACTGAAGTGGAAAATTGTCTTGAGCATTTAGATAGAGAATATCAGAGTGCAGTTAATGTGATATATTGCAGATCTTCATGGAGAAATCAGTTTGAGTGTGTGCATGTGGTTATCACATATGACACTTTTTATTATTACTGATAGCATGAGGCCTCACTAACACACAGAACATTAAACAGCGCACACATGCTGCGCCCACAAACAAATATGTACACACAAACACACTTTATATCTCCAGCGAGACAGAATGCAGCAGGTAATTTACATCCCCTAGCTAGTTAGTTGTGTATGCTAATTAATTTCTGCATTGCTATGGCAACACAAACATTCTAATGCGTTTTTCTCTGTTATTAATATAGCGTGTCAACATCACAAGGGAGTGTGTGTACATGTGTGCAGACCAAAGTGTGTGTCTGCTCTTCTAAATGTATGCATAAGCGACTTTATGCATGTGTGCAAATGTGTGTATGTGTGTGTGCATAATGATGTCCTAACCAATATAAGTCTTACACCCATTATTGGATCATATGAAGGAATGACCAATTAAAAACGTGATTAAAGGAGACATACTGTAGAGAGAGAGGGGGGAGGGTGCATGTAATAAATGAGCGAGAGAGAGGAAACCTACTGGGTAAGTTATTTTTCACTGAGGGGAAACAGCAAGAAACAGAGAGAAAATTCTGGGGAGGCATATGGTTTCCTTAAAGGTATAGTGGAGGATTTTCTTTTTCCGGGTGGATCATCAAGACTATTGGTCCTCCTGGTTGTCAATCATTCTGGTGATATGTTTATGTAAGGCCGTCGTACGTGCACGTCCCTAGCTTTCAGGTGTATATGTGTTGTGAGCTTGAGCTACGGTTTCAGCCATTCATTGAAGCATTGAAGCTTTTGGGAGAATATTTTACACGCTGGCGTGCGCTAAAAGCACAGGTTGGGCTTCCCACTGATGCCTCAGTCGTGAATTTTCTACTCCACAGGTAAAGTTTGGCATGCTATTTGGAGAAATCCATTTAAAATCACTGCTAGTAAAAGTTGATGTAAGCTATGATTAGCGATGCTAGCCCTGGCAAAAGTCACGCACCGCGCACACACGGCAAACATCTCAATTTGTGAAAAAGTGCAAATCTTCTTTTGGAAAGTAGGCTTGTATGAGCCATGCCGACAGCAACTTGTAAATAGTGCACTCTCGTGCACACGTTTAATAGGCGTTCCCTCTCGGGAGCAGGCACAGTGTTGCGCATGTGCATTTTTTCAAAAAGTACAGAGGGCGGTTCTTTTCTAAAATTCGGGAAAATCCTCCACAATACCTTTAATGTCTACACTCTCACTAACATGCTATTGAGGAGCAGTTTCTGCTTTGGGTTATTTCTGCTGTGTGCTGTGTGTGTTTGCACCCATTCACACACTGAGTTAATTTAGTGTTTACTTATTAAGCCTAAATTATATATGAATAAAAGAAGGGAAGGATAGCTGAAATTAGAAAGTTGGTTTCATGCTCTGAAAATCAAACGTACACGCACATGCTTACACCTACCTGATGCAGCATAGCCACACATATAAGGATGAATATTATGCTACTATTTGTACACTTAATAATGTGGTAATGTTTTAACACATGTTCTTAAACATGTTTACATAAAGCAAAAAAGGCATTCAATCAACATCACTTTGTATTCTTTCATATTCATAATCGTGGTACATTTGAGACATGGATGTTTGTGATCTCTTTTTCCACACAGAATGCTTATATGTGGTGAGTTAATTTTGTAATTGCAACTGTGCACATGCCCTACTAACAATAAGCCTGTGGCTACATTGCGGTTAGTTAATAAAAGCTAGCGTGGTGAGGTGAATGATGTGTCCCCTGCTGATGACAGTTTGACTAAGAGAGTTGCGGTAAATCACACAAATCACAACAACGCTCTAATACCTTAACAATGTCTTCTTCACCTACAAACAAGGCACTGCTTCACTTTTGTTGTTAGTTCTACTCCAGATGTTAAAAGTTCAAGATGTTATGGGCAGGTTGTCAGATGAAATCCTGTGTGTGTAGATTTTGTTATTGGTGGAATTTTAACTAGTTGTCTCCAGATGTGTATTCTTGTCTTTAACTGACAGACTCACCTTGGTCCTGTATATTACAAACTTTATTGTAGAAGCTGGACACATAAGGTGCCCGAAAAGCAATATATTATGTATATAACAGGCAATAATATGTCCTGAGAGTGAGACAGAAACACCAAAAGAGAGACAGTGACAGACAGAGTGTGTTTTGGGAAAGCCAGTGAGAGAGACCTGTGCTTGACCTCTGTCAGTGTAACATTTGTCCTATATATGTGCACATCCATATTTTGTGTGTGTGTGTGTGTGTGTGAGATGTCATTTATAACTGTTATTGACCTTGCTCTTGCACAGACATAGGACTCAATCATTCTCCCCCCACACACACACATAATCATTCTCCATCTTGAGACCAATGTGCGTGATCATGAGCCACCAACACACTTGAAATTTATAGTATTTTCTTCACAGTTGTTCATACTTTGTCATTTTCTTATCATACTGTCACACTCCTGCCTTCTACTGTGTGTTTGTGTGTGTGTGTGTGTGTGTGTGTGTGTGTGTGTGGGGGGGGGGGGGGTTCTCTTAGAGCAGATACGAGAGACTGTCTGCATCTTTTCTGCAGTACTTCACTGATCCCACACCTGCAGATAAATGTGTGTGTGTATATTATATACAGTAGCAAGTAATGAGGAGAGAGATGAGAAGATGTAAATGAGAATGGGGGAAGGAGGAAAGGTTTACCTTCCTTGTTCAGTCATCTGGAACAAATCACACACACACACACACACACACACACACACACACGTACTTGCCAATAAACCATAAACCAGTGTCATTCTGGCTATGACCGACTAAGAATGTGTTCCTCCTCTCCTTTGTATTGAAAAATTAGACCCTTTTCTGTCACGTTTCTCTCTGATCTGCCATCCTCTTCTTTTTCCTCATTAGTGTCATGCAACGAACTGGTGCTAAATATAGTAGAAGTGAAAACAGGGAATGACAAAGGTTTGAAAAATCGGGGGATCATAATGGAAGTGGGTTGCGAATTGCAATCACACAGTTCTGTTTCAAAATGTTGTCAGTGTGTGTGTTTGTCTACGTATGTGTGTGTGAAAGGGATGTGTCTTGTTGTGTTTGACAGCCCGTATTCCTGAACCCTTTACCTCCAGTGTGCTCGCACATATGCACCCTTACACACAAAAACAACAGTAATGGACAAACGGGGCTGAGCTGTCTTTTCTTATCAAATCTCAGTAATAGACCCCCCCCAGCACACAGAGTCGCTGAGGTCACTGCTAAGTTAGCTTGGACGTTGTCTCTGTCTCTATCTTCTCTCTCTGCTTTCCCTCTCTGTCACTCACTCCATCCTTGCACAGTATAGAGCTGAGGGTGAGTTTGTCTGCCCTTGTAGGAGGAAATGAATCACACACACACACACACACACACACACACGTAGACTATCTGTGGTGCTGAGACTGATTTAGTCACTCACAAGAATACTGATGAACTCAGAGGTGAAGAGATGCTTGGAAGAGTCTGATACTGTCAAAAATAGGACTTGGAAAATGAAATAGCTTCCAACTAGACGTCCACATTGGACTCCTCAAGATTGTTTTGCCTGGACTGATCTCTAGCTTGTCTGGCAACATAATATATGTATGTGTGTGTGTGTGTGTGTGTGTGTGTGGGGACTAGGGGAATGTAAACAAACTAAAAGTTATGCTGTTCAACTGAAAGATGAGCTGGAAATAACAAAAAGGAAGCATTAGTGGGAAGAAAAACAGTTTTTCTAAACACAGCTCTTTTTTTCAGTCAGGCAGCTTGGCTGCTCCCCAAATCTCAACTAAGGAATAACAAGGCCCTCGTCTTAAGGACCGTACACCGTGCCCACTTTATTGCTCCTTTGGTCGCCTGTCTGCTGTGCATGTGTGTTTGAGTGTGTGAGACTGGGAGATACAGAGGGGTCAAAAGAAGCCAAAATAAATTAAATCTACTCATGAACCACCCAGACCTCTCAGGTCGTCTGGAACAGGTTTGCTCGTGGACCCCAGAGTCAGAACTAAACAGGGAGAAGCAGCGTTTAGTTTTTATGCTCCGCATATCTGGAACAAAATACCAGAAAACTGCAGGTCTGCCCCAACTCTCAGCTCTTTTAAATCAAGGCTGAAGACCTTACTTTTTGATAATGCTTTTTGTTAATTCTTTTATCGAACAGTGATTTTTATTCTTGTATTTTATTTCGTATACAATTTTAATACAGATTTTTTTTTTATGTATCTTAAATGGTTTTAAATTTGTATTCATTACTATTTTTATTCTTATTTTACTCCCTATTTTTGCTATTTGTTCTTTAATGATTGATGATTTGTGTAAAGCACTTTGAGTTGCCTTGTGCTGAAATGTGCTATATAAATAAAATTGCCTTGCCTTGCCTTGCCTTACTCATTTTTGGCAAAGAGCTGACTTTTCCAGTTCTTTCCAAACACGAAAATCAGGCATTGATTGGAGGATTGTATTCACCATTTTACTTATATTTTAATGATACATTTTACATAACTTGTCACTGAATGCCACATTAACATTGGATTCTAATAGTAAAAACATCCATGAATCCGACTTCTGTTCTTCAACTGTGTTCCACATTTTTTACCATAATACGGCTAAACATGCTGCTTCCCTTTACTAAACCCTTACAGACATATCTGTTGGGCTTGCATGAGTCTGTATGCATTGGAATGCAAATGTTGCAGCGTCCGCTCCTGCTCCTTCATTTTGTTGCTTGATAGTGCATGTGCATTATCTGTCCAATTCCCATTGGTAAGAAGTCAGATGTAAATTTTTTTTCAGTGAAGCTACAATATAGTTTGTAGAGCAATTTTCAGCCATCTACAATAAATGCTTTTCATATCAGTCTCAAAAATGAAGAGAAACTGACTCTTTCTAGAGGGAACATTTCAGTCACACAGGAAGAACTCAAGTTAAGAGCACTGAAAACTCGTTATCACTGGAGCTATCATTACTGCTCCCTCCCTTAGCTTGATGCAACAAATACAGTCAGTTTTGTGTGAAAAGACACATTTTTGTACCCAGCAGAAAATGTGTCTTAACCCCACAGCTAAGCACAAATATTGAACATACAGTGAAAAATTGAATAAATGCATTCATAAAAAGTAAACTGCATTTTAAATCTGCCCCTGACCTTAGCCACCTTCCTCCAGTCTGCCTGCGTGTCACTCTGCAAATATGTTTTGTATTTGTGTGTGTGTGTGTATGTGTGGACCAGGGGAATGTAAACATACTCAAAGTTATACTGTTCAACTGAAAGATGAGCTGGAAATAACTAAAAGGAAGCATTAGTGGGAAGAAAAACAATCTTATTCAAAACACAGCTCTTTTTTCAATCAGGCAGCTTGTGTGTGCGTGGTGTCTCATGCCAGTCAGGAATATGTGTGTTTGTACGCTTGCCTGCATGTGTGTATACATATATATGTTTAAAAACACCATTCTATTAGTTACTGTATACTATGTTTGCCTGAGAAACAAGGTAGGCTTTATCTATAAATACACACACACACACACACACACACACACACACACACACACACACACACACACACACACATACCTCAGATGCTCGCCAAGGTTTGAGCTCCTGCCATGCATGTATGTGTGCGTGTGTGTATCTTGTGGTCTTGTGGTTTGTTGACATAGCCTAGCAGGCAGCGCTCAAATTGAGAAGCTGCATTATACCATTAGATTAGATGAAATGTTGCTTTGTGTGAACACACCCTTACACACACACACACACACACACGGTTACAGGCTTGTTACTGATAGAGTCTTATTTGTGTGTGGCAGACAGTACGGTACATTCACTCTCTTTTCCTTACGAACAGGCTCTCATTACATTATGAGCATATGGGCCACCAAGAAGCCCCCAAAAAAAGAAATTCTACGCTGCTCTTTAAGCTCTTTTTAGGAGAAAATTTAAATGTGTTGGGATTTTGTATATAGTTGTAAACCTGTTTCGTCAATGTGGAATATGATTTTAAAAAACAGTTGATTGTATAAAGAAGAACGAAAGCTCTCTGTTCACGTATCTGTTTATATGTGCTACCTGTCAGTCACTCATTATTTACCCTCTATTGTTTGTCTTCCCTGTCAATCATCTGTCTCTCTATCTTTATTTCTGATTGTCTAAATCTGCTGAGAGATAACCTGTGTCCATCACATGCCTATTGATTAGACGCACGTGCTTCATCTCTATAACTTAAGTATTGATTAAGCTTCACTTAACAAAGAGTGCCTTCCCATCACTTTGATTAATCCTGTACATGTACAGCCTCTTTCCTGGCCTGATGCACTGAGATATTCAAATAAAAGCCCCAGCATGTTGAAAAACTGTTTAAAGTGATGTGTTTGCTGTTTCTACTATGGATGAACATGTATAATTGGTAATTAGGTTATTTTTATGCTCCTATTATTCTACATCTCGACATTACATCTTAGCGGTTAAACTGTTCTGTTTGGTTTCTTTTGTTAAATCAATCACATGGGAAATGCAGCTGCAAATGTGGAGTATTTTTTACGATAACAGTTTTTGAGAAGATGGTGAATGTAATGGGATGCAGAAGCGCTTGGTAATAGCCAAGGAAATATCTCTAGGGATGAATGTGCACAAAATAACAAAATAATAGAAAAGTGACAAATCTTATTTTAGGAGGAGACTGTATGTATGTTCAGATAAGGGCTTTACTGTCTAACCCAAGTTGCTGTAGGGTGAGATGATTTTTACATGTAACCATAAACTCCGTTTGCTGTAGCTAGCACTTGTGCAGAAAAGGGCGAGGGCCTACATAGATACCTGGCCTTAGTGTTACAGAAGAAGTGGGTTGGTTGAAAGCAGGAAGATAATTACAGTTATCAAGTGAGTTGGTACAACCTACCACAGATGTTGAAGTTCAGAGCTCCTAAGCAGACATGCTCTCGCTGATGATACGCTAATACTACATTAGCTCACAACGTCACACATAGTCATTTTACAGTAATCACACCACGAGTCTTAAGGGCCTTGAGTAAAGCCAGACTTTAATAAGGAAAAACTATTTCTATATAATGAGATTTTTCAGATGAAGTGCCTAATGCTTCTTGGAAAAAAACAGAAAAAATATTTTTAAGCAAGTCAAATGAGCTTAAGACGCAGATGTGTATCGGGGTGTGTGCGTGTGTTTTTCTTGTTAACTTTGATATTTAGACCAGAGAGTCGTGGCAGGAGATTTAGAGGGGCTTTTCTCTTTACGAGCTTTGCTCCAATTAGTCTGGAAAAATACATGCACACGTACGCACACATACCTGTACATGCACATGCATTTATGCGCGCAGGCACAGATAACTGCACAAACAAATTGGACAAATGTCCGGATTCCTGCACACAAGAAAGCACACTAGGATTGCTCACACACACACACGTACTTGCCAATAAACCTGTTTTACTTTGTTTCGATTTTTTGTTTAATTGACAGAGAAGATTGCATTTGTGGTTTGTGTCACACTTTTATATCAAATCTTGAATGCAGATATATTTTATATGGCCGTTCTTGGAAACCTGCAAGCCTGGCAGTCTGTGCTCACTAGAAAAGGTTAATTTGCAGTTTGTGATGAAAGTGGAACCATTGTAGTTGTGGGAGTGTTTAGAAGCTGTTTGATGGATTACACAGGTAAAGGGAGCTTTACTAGAAGAATAAACCTTATTTATTTGTAACATACAATCGTACAGTACAATGTAGTTAAATTCTATAAATAGCAAAAAATTGCTGGTGCAACACAGATGTCTTCTTACTTATTGATTTTATTTTTTAAGGTGCATAACCTTAAAAATAAATAAATAAAATCATCAAGTAAGAAGACATCTGTGTTGCACTGGCAATTTTTTGCTATTTATGCTGTTGTGTCCTGCCTTGGTTGCACCGGATTGTTGTGGTCTGCAGAAGCGCAGAGAACTTCCCCTTTTTTTTTTTTTTTAGTTAAATTCTATCTCAGCATTTAACCCATCCTAAGCATTGGGAGCAGTTGAAAGCCACATTGCAGTGCCCAGCGAGCAACTTGGGGTTCAGTGTCTTGCTCAAAGACACTTTGACATGCAGACTTTGAACTGCTGAGATCGAACTGCCAATCTTGTGATTGAAGAATGACCCGCTCTACCTCTGAGCCACAGCAACCCCAAATATAGAGTTGACCGTGTAATGTTTGTGAACAAAATCAATGCACCAGAAATAGAAAGGTTGGCACTTTTTTTCACACTGTGACCAATCTTATAATGCTATAAACCACTTTAGGCCTACACCTGATCTTACACTTTGGGCAGCCTCCATACGGCACAATGACCAGGGCAAGCAGTGCTCCGACTATTTGGTATTTTCCAGACCATGAAATTCACCTAGAACCGTTGTCAGAGCAACAAGCTCTTAAAGCTTAAAGCAGTTTTGGGAAAGGCAAAACAAATGCCAGAATTTGAAAGTACAGCCTTTCTCCTGCAGCTCTCCCCTCTCTGTTCTCTTTTAATATTTTAAACTCCGTCCTAAGACATGAATGTATGAGAAATAGTTCATGTCACTTTTACTGAGTAGTTCCCTTTTCATCAAATAGTTTTTATTGCCTTTTATAGGAAATAAATGTTGTAATTTCCTCATTGCTAGAAATTGAAAGTCAATCAATGAACCTCTTCAAAAATGGCTGCTGTTTTATCTTTTACATTTTCAGTATATATTGCACTCAGATGCTTTACAGCTGATTCAAATGCATGAACTCAACACACACAATGACAGGCTGCACAGTAGCAACATTCATGCTGAGAAAGAATGAAGGGAGAGTAAAAGAAAGAGTGAGTAGAAGGTCAGTTGTTTTCATTTCTATATTAAAGGACTCTCCTTGCTGCCAGCTTCTGTGACACTTTTACCCTTTAACCCTAAGGCTTTAGTGTGTGTGTGTAGTGTGTAGTGTGTGTGTGTGTGTGTGTGTGTGTGTTTCTCTACACATCTTCGACCAGGCTACAAGGCAATGTGTCTTTGATTTTCTATAATTATTCAAAGTCATGATTTTTTCAACTCTCCTCTCCTCTCCTCTCCTCTCCTCTCCTCTCCTCTCCTCTCCTCTCCTCTCCTCTCCTCTTCAGAGTGCAAACTACGGCATGGGCTCCCCTGAAAACGTGATTTGTGAAATTTATGGGGGGTCTCTAAAAATATTGACAGTGTGTCATTTTGACGTGCAATTTCAGTTTTGTGTAATGTGATCATTGTGGATTATTATGTGTAAAATTGCAAAAATATCTTTCATTCATACATGACGGCAATTTAAACCTAATTCACTTCAATAAAGATAAGTATACATGCTATTCTTGTCGTGAGCATCAAGGTGTGGTGCAAATTCAACTAGAAAAAATATAAACGTTGGAGGCCATTAATCGGCGCTCAAAGTCCTTGAAATCCATTCTGCAGTTCATATAGCCATGGCAAAAAGAAAACAAGGCAGTTTAATTAATTTTGGTTTTACTAAGAAACTGTGTAGAGATGACGTTAATAGCACGACTGATTCACCTGCTGCAAGCCCTGTTAGCACACCTCCTGCCGGGGTGACAACAAGCTGAAGAAATAACGTCCTTTGTGGCTGAAGATGATAACAGCTCGTGAGAGGCCGGTCACAAGCCTAACCCCTCTTGCTCCTCTCTCCCGTTAAAGAGATATTTCACCGCTGGAAAGATGAATATGTATTAAATTGGGTCATTTATGTAGTAGAAATGTGAAATTTGTTTAGAAGTTAGTGCCTTCTAGACCGAGAAAAGCCAGAAAATGTATTTTTGGCTCATGTGGATGAAAGACAACTCCCAGAAAGCACTTGCTTCGCTTCCCCACTACTCCACTCCCAAGCCACACCTACCGTTTACAGACATAATAGACAGTGAGACAGTCAGGTCAACTCAAATGTGTTTTATTGTCATTTCAACCATACACAAAACTTTTCACCATGGCTCAAGTGGTGTTACACATTTAAAATATATAAAAACAACATTATATAAAAACGACATACAAAACAGGCTACATTTAGTGCACACACATTATAGGCTCCGTAAAGTCCAGCTAACACATTGGTAGCATTAGCGCTAGTTGGGCTGTAAACACCGAGGATAAACACAGCCGTGAATTTGTGTGGAATGTAGAATGGTCGGCATTTAACAGTCACAAACTCCACCTGCGGTTAGCAGTAGTAGGATAAAAGCACCCCATTTCTGCACCAGTCCGTGTCCGTGTTAACACAGCCCACTTCCACGAGTCTTACCCGACAGAGCAACATCTGCTCGGAGGCCTAGCAGGCCTGGTAGCTGGATAGTCTGGTAAACTGTTGTTCAGCCATGTTTCCACAAAAACAAAAACACAGCAGTCTCTGAACTTGTGTTGGGAGTTTCGTTGAAGTTGGATGTAGTCCAGTTTGTTGTCTAATGAACGGACACTTGCAAGCAGGATGGATGAGACAGGTGGCCGGCTAGCGTTAGCTTTCCACCTAGCTAGGTCATACTCCTGCCCTCGTTCTGCGTTTCACCGCTTTGGATGTCCCCTTACCAGGCTAGCGGCATAGAGCGAGACCGCAGGCTGAGGTGCTGGTCTCCGTAGCAGGCGAAGCTCGCGTAGTGTGTTGAGTATTCCGTCTGTAAAGTGTCCTGCATATTCTCCGATCTGTACCAATGTATCCTGGTGGTACACATGTGTGGTAGTTTGAATGCACATAATTGTTGTAAGAGTTTGCTGCTGAAAAGAGGGAGCTGTAGCTTAGCCCCAAGATGGCTGACGCTCGGCTAGCTTCGGCTCGCTTTGGGTAAAGACGACAGTACAATCCCCGATGGGCGGGTTGAAAACATGCGGAACTAGCTGGCTGCAGTCCACAGACTCTGGGCAAAAAAGCCTCCGATGACGCTAAATGACGATTTTTCCGTCATCGGAGGCTTTTTTTCCAGATCCACAATACAGAGAAATCTAGTCTCAGGGGGACATGAGGGAGGGAAGCACGTCATTCGAAAATACTACTGGGTTTCTACTGATACAAAGCTTAATGCTAATTGGTGAAGTATCCCTTTAAATTGGAACAGCCAGTAGTGGAGAGACTGGAAGAGCTTATATACATAGCTGTTTGTTAAGGATAGAAGCTTGGGGTGTGTCGCTTAGGCCTAATTCAACGGAGGAATTATGGTATACTTCGGTAGCCTGAGTAACTTTAACCGTTGTTCATGTGAAATCTCAAAGACAGCCTGATGCTTTGTTTTATAGACTATTTGTGGGTGGCTGTTTGACCTATCAATTCCTGTCAATCAAGTATATTTAGGGTCATTCCTGTATAGTGCATACACTTGTAGCTGTTATGTATCTTTGTAAGTCTTTGTAAGCCCCCCCCCACCGGTGAAAAAAAAAGTTTGAGTGCTCCTCTCCTCTCCTCTCCACTCCACTCCACTCCACTCCTCTCCTCTCCTCTCCTCTCCTCCAGGTCAATTACATTCTCCAGTGCAGCTCAAAACAACTTGCTTCGTTTTGCTTCGATTTTTCCCTCCACACACCAGTCTAAATCTTGGCTTTCTGTTTCTCTCTCTCCTTCCAGGATCCCTCCTTCTCTCTCCTCCTTCATGATAAGCTTCAAGTGCCCAACAGTTCTCGACGGGCATGGAACGAACGTGACAGTCGCTGTGATGTCTGCGCCACTCACCTTACTCAGCTCAAACAGGAAGCCGTGCGCATGGTCCTCACTCTCGACCAGTGGGATTTGTCTCCACCATCCTCCCCTCCAGCCCTCATCGGACGATATGGATCTCAAGGACCTCCGGGTCCAATGGGAGCATCTGGAGCACTAGGAGGTCCTGGTTTACGGGATTGGATTCCTCCTTTTCTTCCTTCCTCCTCCTCCTCAGCTGCTGCTGCTGTTTCACACTCGTCCTCCCAGTCCCCTTCTCCAAGTCCCAGCCAGACCCCAACACCCAGCCCGTGCCACGGACCATCCAATCCCAGCCATTGGAGTCCCTCAGTGGGACAAACGTCCACCTGTGCTCCCATAAACCCACAACCTCAAGGCCCAGGGCACAGATTGGGGTCCAAGCCCAGCTCCCTGGGGCTTGGAGGTGGGGTGGACAGAAGGAATGGGTCTCCCAGTTCAGGAAAAGCTGGTTCCCAACAACAACCAGTGACTGGAGTAAACAGTCCTGGCAATAATAGTGGTAACAGCAGTAATAACGGGAGTGGAGCAGTACTGAGTACAGCAGCCCTGCAGGCCCATCAGCACCTGAACCGAACTAATGGAGGAGTTACACTTTATCCATACCAGGTAAGCTACCTGTAGAGGTGTGTGTGTGTGTGTGTGTGTGTATGAGCAGCATGCAGATGAATACATCTCTTGATGCGAGTCTTAAGTTTTCAGCTTGCAGGTGTTGCTACCTTCTGGAGTGTGACCTTGTTAGTTATCAACCACCATTACCTGACTTGTGAGGCTCCTCCCCTCTCCTCTTATCTGATCTCCCCTATTCTGTAGACTAGCAATGAAAAATGCTGCCAAATAGTCTGTAATACTATAACCCCCAGCAAGCGGAAACGCTCATTTCAGAGACTAACTGAAGCAGGTGTCAATTCTAATCTAAAGTTGTAAAGACACCTTAAGATAGATTTTTTCCCCAAAAGAGCTCAGACTCAATAATGAACAGATTTGATAACCATCTGATATCAAGGAGGAAGCAAAATATCCTCTTCAACTGGATCAAGGCAGGACATTAAGTATTGAGTTAACGTGACGTAAACCATAAAAGTGAGTCAAATTGAAAATGGAGCCATAAAAGAAGGAGGTTTTAGGAGGAGATGTAAGAGAGGGATCATGAGTAGATAAGAGAGGAAGATGGTAAGAGGGAGAAAACGCCTCAGGTGATGTGTGGTCTATAGGTGTATGGAGGAAGGCAGGAGAGCTGAGACTGCAGGGGAGATCCAGAGGTGTGTGTGTGTGTGTGTGTGTGTGTGTGTGTGTGTGTATGAATGTGTTCTACAGATGTAATAATTCATAGAGTGATAATTAGAACTCTGGGGATTCTATGTCACACACCCACAGTACCCCTCTCTCTCTCTCTCTCTCTCTCTCTCACACACACACACACACACACACACACACACACACACACACACACACACACACACACACACACACACACACACACACACACACACACACACACACACACACACTCTCCCTACTTATTCCTATTGCCTCTTTCTTTCCTTCTCCCCTATTATTTCTCCTATCTTTCTCACACGTTGTGTTCAGCTCTTCTATCTTGTTGTTTCCCCATCACTCTTTATATTTTTATTCATCACGTGACTTTTATCAGATGCAAAGATATGTAGTCATAGGTGGAAATTACTTTGTACAGTCTTTCGAATTGTTTCGGTATCTTTTACTGGTCAGAAATAAATAAGAGCCTTTATGTATTCTGGCCTGTCTTTGTGGAAATAAAAGTGAAGGTGTTCAAATCTGAGTATATCTCTTTTGCCAAATTTAATTAGATAATTAATAATGATTTTGCTTCTTCTTTTATATGATTTTATTATATTCCAACATTGATACATTGCCTCATGTTGGTCTGCAACATTCATGAATGTGTTGATTTTTTACCATGTTTCCCTTGCAAACAAGATTTATTTTTAATGTTTCCCTTAATATTGCCTTTCATAATATTACATTGTTTAGATGACAGCATATGTATCTATTTGCATTCAGTTTTACAAGTGTATTTGTGTGTGTCTTGTTGAACACACACGAGTGTCGTGTGTGTTCAACAACTTGGATGTCAGCATCAGTGTGCTAGTGTGTGTGTATGTGAGCAAAAGGGCTCTGTTTTGTGTATACAGTAGTATACGTGCACATTGTTTGTGTGTGTGCGTGCATTTCTGTGCTCTGTATTGGAGGTAGTATCCAATCCATGCGTTGGATGGTGTAAAATGGTAGTGAGTATGAGTGTTTGCGCTGTGACTTTGACAGTAATGGTGTTTCAGCAGGAAAGGAGAAACAGAGTGCGATAATAAATCACCTCGTTTAGACTCACCCCTGGGAGAGAAAGAGAAATAGGAGGAGCTAAGCAGAGAGATTATCAAAAAATGGGATCAGAAAGTAGAAAGCAGGAAATTTAAGAGAATTTGAAAGCTAAAGAGATGTGGTCAGAGAGGATGAAGAGAATGTTACAGAGATGGGTTTAGAATAAGAGAGAATAAGAATAAGACACATTTTATTATGGAGACATCAGTGTTTATGGACACATTGCTGAGGGGATATTGTTGATTTACTGCTGCTTTACTGTAGCCTAGAAATCCAGACGCACCTAGCGGCAGCAAATGTAATTTGCAGCCAGGGGGTATAGCAACTCTCTGTTGGCTTGCGAGCTGGAAAAAACAAACTCTGGCCGGGCCAATCACATCGTGTATACAGTTGGTGGGCGGGCTTATGGCTGCTGCGGCTGCTGGCAAACAGCGGTCTTTCGAATTGGCTTTGGCTGCGACTCTGGAAGACTTGGAGTTAAGCTTTTTGAAAGACAGAGAATTTATCACCTCGGATTGAGCCCTGCCAATGGTGAGTTCCCAGACCCAACTTGATGTGGGTCTGGCTTGTCAGGCTAGCTTTACTGCTGTACAGCACAAAACATCAAACAAGGATTGCTGTTCATGTTTTAGCATCAGTGGAGCTTTTGGAAGTTCTCATAATGGCAGATGAGAAATCTCTTCCAACAAGTTCATGCCCTTCAGCAAAGCGGAAGAGAAAACAAACACAAGTGGAACAACAGCACGGGACAATGAGTACGGTTTAAGTTGAAAATCTGCACCCAGAATCAGTGGGCTTTATGGGAAATGTGGTGTTGCTCTACAAGAATATTACCAACAGCAACAATGGTATGGTCTTATATGATTTATTCCCTTTTTTTTTTTAAGACTTTTTTTTTTGTATTTTTAGGCCTTTATTGGCATAGTAGCTGAAGAAATGAAAGGGGAAAGAGAGAGGGGGGAAATGAAATGCAACAAAGGGCCGCAGGTCGAAGTCAAACCTGGGCCCGCTGCATTGAAGAGTAAACCTCTACATGTGGGTGGCCACTCTACCAACTGAGCTATCCGGGCACCTGACTTATTCACTTTTAATAATAAAAATCCCCATTAAAGTCCCGTTCAGAGGTAGCACAACAACAGACAGAGAGGAGAGCTGATAGAAGGGAGTGTAGCTGACATTAAAATCTTGCTGGGTCAGCAATCTAGGAGGTGACAACCTCCACATTTTATATTTATTAGGACTTTTCTTTTTGGTCCCACAAGAAGTGTAGGACAAATGGAAAATGCTGAATCAGTAAGAACAAGGAAGACGGATTATAACGGACTAGGTGTGAATCATCCAAGTAACATACTGGGATGAGTGAGCCGATGAAGGCCACACACATTTTTTTAAAGGATTTGAAATCCTTTCATGTTAAAATCTTGATTAACACATATATTTTATAAGGCAAAACTCCAACCTAACACTAAACTTGCCACATTTCAGACTGGCTTTCACATACATGTCAAGGTTCAAGGGTTCAAGGTAATACTCATTCTCTCCATATACAATACAAATACAGTACAGTGCAAGTTGTATTAAACACATCATAATGGACTAGAGATGTGAATGGCACATCAGTGGATATGAAAATTGGTAAAAGTCAGTTTGCATTTTAAGAAGTTCTCCATTAGAACTGATTTACGATCCAGCTGGTTGACAAATGTTGTATTCCTGAGTCAAGTAACTGACCAAGATGCTGGTGAGCATAAATCAAAGGTTCAAGCATTAAAACCACTGGGTGATGTCAGACAGCAGTGTTCTCAATGATGTATAGGTCTTTAATTTGCTCAAAGAAACAACACAGAGCCTATATGTCCTTTTGCAACACACTGAACTGTGTCACATTTGCCATTACTGTAGCTTTGTACTGACAGAAACGGTTCAATAAATAAAAAGCAAGTCCATATCAACTGCTTATTTACTTTTTTGGGCTCTTATAGTGGTGATTGTGTGTGTGTGTGTGTGTGTGTCACACTCCTTCTCTGGCATGAGAAAACAAATCTAACATTGTCTCTTTGCCCTAGCTGTGTCCTTCAAGCAGCTAATAGAAAACCGGTTTATACAGTATCGTGTGTTTACTGTGTTTCAGTTTGTTGTGTTTTTATATCACACACACACACACACACACTCACAAACTGTCTTATTTTGTACAAAATAAAAGCTAAACATCCACATCCAAACACTGCCAGACTTAGCTGAATACCTTCAGGGTAACTTAGGACAGCAGTGGTGGCCTAAAGGTTAGAGAAGCTTGTGACTGGAAGGACGCCAGTGAGTCTTTGAGAGAGCAGTGCACATGCTGAATTGCCAACAGAGAGGACAGCATTGAGATCTGACATATAGTTTTGTGTTGCTGCATAACGGCATTAAATAAAAGCATGATAAGTGCATTTAGCTTACAGCCTTTGGAAAATTAATGTTTATTTTGTTGTATAACTTCAATCATAAGAGTGTCAGAAAGTATGTCTTATTACATCTGCTATTCCATAAAGTTATTTGCACTGAAAAGTGAATGTAAATAAAGCTACATTTCTTCTTAAAAGTTTGTATTTTGGCATACATTATGTAGCCTTGAGGCCTTCTCTGATTTGATTATACAACATGCTGTACATATGTTGAAGCATTACTTGTTCAATCACCCTGCGCTGCGTCACCTATGCTCTCTCTCTCTCTCTCTCTCTCTCTCTCTCTCTCTCTCTTTATATCTATCATTTCCTCCCACTCTTTCATTTCTTTCTTGCCTCCACTCTCCCAACAATTCATTTCCCTGTGTGTTTTGTCTACTTTTTTCTTACTTGTTTTCTTTTCCTTCCCTCTCTGTCTCACGAACTTTCTCTGTTTCTAATATAAAATATAAACACCCTGTTCCATTTGCTCACTTACTACTTTTGTGTGTGTTTCTGCCCCAATTTTGTACCCCACTTTCATCCTGAAAGGGCAGGCTCTCTCTCTTCCTCCACTCTACTGCAGTAAGCATTTAGATTGTTTTACAGATTGTATTCCCCTGATGAAAGCAGGCAGGACCACATGAACACACACAGGCACACCATTTCTCTTCTCATTCTCCTCCTACAAGCATGAAATTTAAGGCACAAATGTTATATTGGTTGCCTGTAGCATGTGGTTGGAAAAGGATGGAAAAATAAAATAAATGTAAGAGTGACAGATGAGGAAGGTGAATGCTGGGGAAATGGCGTTTGTGTTGTAATGGAGATGAATGAGCCAGCTTTTACCTTTTTCTAACAGCTGAGAGGCAGAGAGAGAGAGAGAGAGGGGGGGATGGGTTTGGGAAAGTGCTGTAGTGTAAAGAAAGAGTAGGGATGAGAGAGTCAAAGTGTTTTTTATTTCTTATTCTGTCCTTTTAGGAAAATCTGATATTCATCAGAGTCCCTCATTGACAGGTACCATCTCAGGACCAGGTGTTCTATAAAAACATGGTCAGAGGCTGGGTTTTCATGGTTTTGCCGCATGATTTTCACACATTTGGCTGTTGTATGTATTTGTTCGAAGGATTTGTATATGCAACGGGAAGATGTTTGTTGAATAAGTGAATTTGTGGTGTCTTGTAATCCCATGTGGGATGGGCCAAGATGTTTGGCATGACACAGAAATAAAATATAACTAACTAACTAACTAACTAACTAACTGTATTATCTTCAGCACTCTCTCTGTCCTGCTATTATCTAAATCCTTGTCTCTCCTGCTGCAATGACCTAATATCCCCATAGGAATCATTAAAGTCTCATCCAGTGTAATTCAATCTAATTTATGGTAAAACATTTAGAGAGAGAGAGAGCATCTAGCCAGTATGTCCTGTGGGGAATTCTGAATGGAACAAGTGTAACAACCTCATAACAACCAACAGGAACAACAAAAAACATAATTTATTTCAACTACATTACCCAAGATGCCATCCATGTCAAAGCATTAGCCAGGTGACCGTGCAGGAATTATCATGCTGTTCATTTATTTTCTGTTCGCTGTAGTTCAGATGCAGACCTAATTTGTCAGCTCTCTTACAATAGCTAGTTTAATGCATGAAGCATAATAACCCATCAGCACACCACTGTTTCTGACACAAGCATAGCAAGATGAAATGAATGAGCATATGGTTGTTGCACTTTTTTGGTGACAATGGGAGGTACAGAGTAAAACATAGAATCTGTCCAGTCCGTGCAGTCTATATTGCTGACAGCCACATATTATTTAACCACCTTTACTCCAGTTTCCAGCCCACATTATAATAACCCTATGTGGGGACATTTTTCTCACACTGTGCTGGTAGTTTTCCTCTTCCCATTAATCAGGATAAACAAGTAACAAGCACAAATACACAGGTATTCCATGTAGCTTACTAAACCTTTGTTCCATACATTCATGACTCCTTTAATAATTCAGGGGTATCAAGCTAAGCCTGAGCATTTGAAATGCATGTAGGTGCAAAGGGAGAATGGTATATAAAGTATAAAGGCATCTAATTTACAACAGGTAATTTATCAAGGCAGTGGGCTGCGTGCTTGGACCCCAGGAGCCCTCAGCAGTAAATATACGCACAGTGTAGTTGATTTACACACACGTACACACAGGGGCAGAGAAGTGCAGACACATGCACACACAAGGACATGCACAGACATGCTCACAATAGACATACATGCTCGCAGATTTACTCTCACACAAGCTGTAGTTCCTTTATTGGAGCGTGGGATAATGATTTAGGAGCTCTGCTGTCTGGCTGCTGGCAGCACATAAAGAACTATGATCAATAATCCATATATGTTTCACACACATGCCTATACATACACATCAACATGCACACACATCTGTGCACAAAGTGACAAACTAATGCAAAACGCACTTGCATACAAAGCAGTTTAATGTGTCACATAAATGCCTATGTGTGTGTGCCTGCAGCATTTTATGAATCTGGACCAAAGACCCACACACACACACACACACACACACACACACACACACACACACACACACACACACACACACACACACACACACACACACACACACACACACACACACACACACACACACACACACACACACACAACTAAACTTTAAATCTCTCCCTTTGTTCATATTGACAAGAGGGAGAGATGAAGAGATTTGGGACAACAAACTATGAAATGTGTTTTTTTTTTATATGTGTTTGCTCCAAGGATGCATATGAATTTAACAGATACCTAGATACATATACATGTACATAGATAGGGGCCATCCAGTGGCCTAGTGGTTAAGGCACATACCACATAATCGCAACATTCAACTCCGCCAAGGGACCTTATGTCATAACCGTCTTTCTTTCTCCACATTTCCTTTCTATATCTATACTAGCAGCTGTGTAATAAAGGCAAATGCCAAAAACCTAGCTATATAGATGCATGCATACAAAGTTGTTGTGTATATACCATACACATGATTAAAACAGTTACTCACACAGGCACAGCAAATTTTATTTCTTTACACTGTTATGAGTTCAAAGTTCTCTCTATTCGTCCTCCCTGTCCTTCTTCCCTGCATACTATCTAATAAAGGACAAATGCCCTGAAGGATGATCCAATAATAAAGGACAAATGTGAAAAGCTTAAGATGGCAGATCAAAGGGACAGAGAGAATGAAATTCAATAGGTTAGAAGTGATTATAAAAAACAAGTGGAGAGAGGAAGAGAAGAGAAGCAAGGGTGAAAGTGACAACCCAGTCTCATGATTCTTTTTGCCAGTCGGGCTGCAGCAGAGAAGCTGTATACAGCTTTGCTATTATTGGTATTTTTAGCCCTATAACCACTGTTTTTATCAACATTTATTCACGAGATCTTATCATGGTTTATATGTATTTCTTTTAATGTTTTTATTTTGGTCTTATTACCAGAGAAGCTGGATTGCTTTGTTGTTATTTTCAAAACTATAACACTACATCTATCAACATTAATTTAGATGTTATCATGGTATTCATTTCTTTATTTTAATAATATTATTTCAGTCTTATTACCGGTGAAATATTACAGTATGCTGCAAGACAAACTGCTGTAAATAATAAAAACATTTTTTTAAAGATTATTTTTTTGGGGCCTTTCCCTCCATTTCAAAGTGGATAGACATGAAAGGGGGAGAGAGATGGGGGACGACACGCAGCAAAGGGCAGCAGGTCGGACTCGCCGCTGCAGGACTCAGCCAACATGGGGCGAACGCTTCCATTGGGTGAGCAATAGGCCGCCCCGTAAATAATAACATTAAAAGAAATACATATAAACAATGATAAGATCTCGTGAATAAATGTTGATTAAAACAGGGGTTAGAGGTTTAAAAATACCAATAATAGCAAAGCTGTATACAGCTTCTCTGCTGCAGCCCAACTGGCAGAAAGAATCGTGCTGTGATCACGAAAGATGCTTCCCATTGAAATAAATTAGTTTAAAAAACGTGCTGGCCATCACGAAAAAACAAGATAAACATGTCCGTGTACATGAATCAATACATTAAATTATGTGAACATTTCACGAACTGAGACTGGGTTGAAAGAGAAGGAGGAGGCGAGGAGGTTAAACGAGTGAATGAAGGCAGGAGGGTGCTGTTGTTTGTTTGTTTGTTTGTTTGTTTGTTTCTGCTATGTGGGACCCAGACAACATTCTGCTGTGGGTTCACTGTAAACACCAGAGAGCTTATCTGCTGTCTGTCTGCCAAGGAAAACACACACACACACACACACACACACACACACACACACACACACACACACACACACACACACACACACACACACACACACACACACACACACACACACACACACACACACACACACTTAGACACAACAAACACAAACCCATACACACTTGAAATGAAAATAAAATATCTTAGCATAAGTGAACTATGCCATGTTGAGGATAGGGGTTTAAATATCAAATGATAAAGGAAGTATTTGACAGTGCCCTTTGAAGTCTTTTGAAATATATTGAATTAGTTTAATTTAAGTATTGCTGAATGCCAAAAATGCATCAGAATACACAAATGAATGGGCATGAATTATTCCTAAACAGGAAACAAAAGGGGAGTGGAAAACCAGACTCCAGTCTCTCATCTGACCATCTGGAAAAGTCAAGGGCAGAGATATATGTGTGTGTGTGTGTGTGTGTGTGTGTGTGTGTGTGTGTGTGTAATGTTGTTTGTCATGAAGGACATAGATACAGTCAACATGATCAAAGTCATCAGGAGAAAATCACATGTCTGTGTGGGAGAGAGAAAGAAGAGGAGGGGTGAGAAGGATAGAGGTTGACTCTTTCTTTTTCTTAGTGATACAACAAAACACAGACGCACACAGAAAACATATCACTTATTGCAACCTCAGGAGTAAATATTTTGAATCTCTCTGTCTCTCATCAGATCTCCCAGATGATCTCCGAGGACTCCAGAGAAGGTTTGACTGAGGCTGCCCTGAACCGCTACAACACACACTCTCCTTCACACACAAGCTCTCCTTCTCACACTCCAGCTGTAACCACGACGGCTCCGACCACCACCTCTGCTGCCGCCTCCTTCTTTGCCAGGTAAGCTGCATTCATATAAGAGCAACACATTCAGTACTCGCTATACACATCTGGAGCATGTCATCCTGTGGATGCAGGTGGATCACCTGACTTCCTGTTGTATCTAATCCATCCACACAGCACCAGCATGCTTGTCTTTTAACTGAAAGACTTTCTAATATTAATGGTCAGGAGATATGCTAATAAGCATCCTTATTTTGGCTTTCAGAATTAATTAAAGCCATTGAATCAAACAACACTGATACGAACATTATATTTTTAAGATTTAGCAGCATTATGGGAACTAGAAGTATCAGTATTACAGATAATGTTAATTTCAGTAAAAGCCAACGTGTAAGGTGTACCTTACTAGCCCCTTTGTGCCGGATTAATCCTTGGGTTTAGTTCATCCTGACATCCTGTCCAGACATGCCCACATTCTGACTGTTATGCTGATGTCTCTCAAGTTGTCTGATCAGAAAGAATGGCCATACAAACAGCAACTACATTGTAAGATGTTGTAAGATGAAGGTAGTGGAAAAATGAAATACTACTATATATTGTGCATAAGCGTACTTACTTATCTTTTGGTGTGTTTATTTATGAAACAACTATCCAGTCAGCAATCGTTGATGAGCCGTGTAATCAAATCTGGAGAAATGCAGAGCGACACAACATAAATAAGACACGGGTAATCTGGGTAAATTATTGATGAATATACATGGCAATTTTAAAATGAATGAGGAAATTATTCATGGGTTACACAAGACTATGAGTGTGTCACAGTGGCTGAAGTATTGCTGAGACGTCGTGTTTAATGAGCTGCTTTAAATCACGTTTTAAATGATACCGCTGGTTTTTCCTTCTCACTTTCACACAAACGCTCTCATCTCCTCTCCTCTCCTCTCCTCTCCTCTCCTGGTGTGGTCTCAAAATCAGCACATAATTCAGTGTGTGTTGGTCTGTGTGTTATTTGAGTGATATGCTTAAGTGTGGTAGACATAGTGCTGTCTGACTTTCAAAGCACCAGTGACCAGGCGCAACTCGTAAATTATATGGGCACAAACACATGTGCACACACGCTTACTTTAGCTTTCTTTCTATGACCCCTGAACTGTCAGGTAACAAAGCATTAACCTTCTAAGTGAAAGAACAGGGTTTGTTTAATGATGCAGTGTCTGTGGATATGTGTGTGTGAGAGTGTGTGTGTCTAACTGTCAGTCTTTCTCTATAGATCCTTAATGATGTGATATGTAATTTCCTTTTGAAATCAGAGTGTCAGTGTGTTTGTTTGTTTGCTTTTCAAAACTTCCCATACACGCACAATTTGTCTGCAATTTGCCTGTCATTTGTGTATGCAAAGGATTTCAGTTTACTTTAATTGGCAAATGGCAACTATGCACACTCTGCCACCTTTTTTTTTACCCTAGTAACGTGTGTATGTGTCCGTATTTGTCTGTGTTTATGGTCGATTGATGCAGTCATGCAGCGCTGGTAAATCCCATGGCTGTCTTGGTCTTCACTCTCAGACGTGAACTGCATACAGACATTCTTATTACGCACACACACGCACATGTACACGGACACACACACACACACACACACACACACACACACACACACACACACACACACACACACTCACTCACTCACTCACGCACACACACACTCTTGCTCACTGTCTGGCTCACTGTCTGTGCAGCAAAATCCCTGTGTCCACCACATCTCCTCTCAGCTGATCCCTTTCTACCTCCACATCCTCCTCTTTCCATCCCTTGTCTCGTCTTCATGTAATTGCCTTCCTTTTTGCTCTCTACTTTCTTCTACTCCTCTCCTGCTTCACTTTTGTTCCTCTCCTCTCCACTCTTTTTGCAACAATTTCTCTGTCTCCACACTGACCTTTTCTTTACCTCTGCTAATGTGCACAAGAGTAATATCGTTCATTAGTACCGATCTGTCTGTGAATATGTCACACTCATACGGTAGTGCTCCATCTTCCCTGTGCTGCAGTGGCCCTCTGGGGACTCTGGGCTAGAGGATAGAGACATGCTGTACATGCCTAGGCGTATGTGTGTGTGTGTGTGTGTGTGTGTGTGTGTGTGTGTGTGTGTGTGTGTGTGTGTGTGTGTTCTCTCCCACACTGGGGGAAGGGAGTTTCTATCAGTGAAGGACTTTTTTATTGCATGCTAGGATTGGATCTTTGGGGATTTGGCTGTGTGTGTGTGTGTGTGTGTGTGTGTGTGTGTGTGTGTGTGTGTGTGTGTGTGTGTGTGTGTGTGTGTTTGTTGCTGGACCAGAGTAAATGAATAGGTCCCAAGTGAATTAGGAAGGCATGGTTATTTTGGATGGAGGATGGCTTTGAGACGGGGCAATGCTGTCTCTTTCTCTGCCTCTGTTTACCTCTTGCTGCCTCTTTTCAAAGACGTATTGCCTCAAATGATAATTGGCCACCAATTAAGCAACACTTACAATGGTTGTGGATGATTGATGATTTGAACATCAACTGTCTGATCACATCAGAACCATATGTGTTGTTTTTTTTTGCTCAGGTGTCATTTAACAGTAATTAAAAGTGGTTGTCTTTTATTTTGACATTGAAGAAGAAGTCTATTTGCTCTTTGAGTGGTTTTGCTGTTTTTAATATTAGAGGTACTGGGAGGGGCAGCAAGAGAGAGTGAATTTAACTATTCTATCCGTTCAATATGTTTAACTCTTAAAAGTACCTCCAGCTCAAAAACATTAGATTCTGAAATTATTTTGTTTTGTTACGAATTGTTAAACATATCTGACAAAGGGTGTAGGGCATGCTGCTGTAATGAAACACAAATTTCACATGGTTCAGATATATTATAGTAACCCGCTCAGTTATCTACAGTAGCACAGACCAACATGTGATATGAATGTTAGAGTGCACATGAGACAGAGGTATCATGTGGCCATCTTAACTCCATTTTTTAACACAGTTTAGTGCTCAGGCTTACAGCATGTAAGGTGGTGTCTTAATAGGGAGCAGGTCACATGTCCATAGATAGTATAGTGTCAGGAAAGCCACTGGCTGACCCCTCACAATGTCACACACACACACACACACACACACACACACACACACACACACACACACACACACTCTTTCTCTACCTATATCTGCCTCCACTGACGGCCTGTTAATAGAATGTAATTAGCTACTGAGCCAACAACACTGCCCAGAGACACCAGTCATAAATCAGCTGTGTGTGTGTGTGTGTGTGTGTGTGTTTCAAGTGAGTGTTTGTATGTGTCAAGTGAAAGTCTTTGTAGTTGTGTGGAAGGAAGAGGAAAACAAAGCAACAGCATGTTAGTAGCTGGACTATTTGTTAGTGATGGCTTTGAAATGAAGCTTTGTGAACCATTTTCTCTTTTTTCTGAGCCCACTAGATGGGGCTCTCTCTTCAACAAAGGGCTGAAAACACACTGAATTGCCATTCCTTTAACTTTTTTTCTTTGAACAGAAAGCGCCATCTAGTGAGCTCAGAAAATAAAGACAATGGTTCACGAAGATTCATTTGGCCATCACTACTATTCGTGACCTGTGCTGCTTCTTAACAAGACAGAGACACATGAAGGGACTGAGGGGCAGAGAGGCAAGGATGGATGAAGGGATCAATACATGTAAGGAAGGCTGATAGGATGGTGAGATGGATGGGTGGATATATAGGCACAGAAAAAGGCAAAGGATGAAAGGACCAAAATAATGAGGGGGAGAGGAACAAAATAGAGTAAAAGATAAGGGGATGATTGTCGAGTGAGAGGGATTTAAAATTTAAAGAATAGGAGGGAAGTGAAGGATAGAGTAGAGTGGCGGAATGAATAAATGTAATGGAGGAAGGGAAGGGGCAAATAAAAGGATGGGGGTGACAGAGGAAGAGCTAATGGATAGAGAGATGGAGTAGATGGATGGAAAACAAGTGCCCTTCACTTTAGGGTTAGATTTGGAATAGATCCACTTGGCCAAATCCCAGTCCACTTGTCATTAAACGCTACCAATTAGGTGGCGTGTGTGTGTGTGTGTGTGTGTGTGTGTGTGTGTGTGTGTGTGTACCATGCTTGAATTGTGCCATAGATTAAACCAGTCAGGGTGAGAGGGTAATAGTACATATACACACATATGAATAGACGCACATGAAATGAAATTGATGTGGCTGGTGGATTTGAAGGATGTATTATAAAAACAATTGCACAAAAAAAGCTAATACATGTTTTGCCCTGGGAGCAAGTGCATTAATCCATCAAAGTCATGTCTCATCTTACAAGCATCAGCACTGCAGCAGTCACAGCAGCCTGTTGTGCTTTCTATTGTTACGTAGAAATCAAATGTAGATTTTAATTCAAGCACATCTTTCTTAAAGAAGATTCTCTTGAGCTTTTTCATAGTGAAAATGAAGCCACAATTTGTAATACCATTAAGATACAGTTTTTTAATAATCTACTGCACATGCATCTTCATGCTCCATGGAAGGTTTTTTAGCATTGAAGTGCAATACAATAAGAAAACCCCTAATTGCTTTTGATCACATTTGCTGCAATATGTGTGGAAGCGTAGCTTGCACACAATGAAAAACCAATTAGTGGTCTTTTTGTGGAGCTTTGTTTCATACTGCAGGTTATATGTACTCACACACACACATCCATAGTCACAAACACACACATACACATACAGATTCACACACAAATCTCCTGGGAGAGCTAGTCAAATGGTGAAACGCTTCGTCGTTCTCCGGATCAATGAATCCACATCTCTCTTCTCTCCCTCCCTTCTATCTCTCTCACTATCTTTCTATCTCTCTCTCGCTCTCATTTCTGTAACCTGCTGCAGTTAATTGAAAGCCAATGGTGTGAGAATACAGCTCTTTGACAGAGAGTGCGTCAGGGCGCAAGGTCTTCTCTCTCTCTCTCTCTCTCTCTCTCTCTCTCTCTCTCTCTCTCTCTCTCTCTCTCTCTCATGCTCTCACTCTTTCTCTTCCTCTTTTTATAATCATAGAAATATATGTGATGATAGATTAAAGCAGAACAGAGCAGGAATCCCTGCCAGAGCAGTTTTAGAGGTCTTTTATTTCATCATATCGTTAATACTGCTGCTGTGTGTAACTCAGTTTGTCAGCCCATCTGCTTGTTTGAATTGTGGCTTCATAAATTGCAGAAAAGGAATTACATCGACACATTCAAATAGTTTTTTACTAATAACAATAAATCACGTTAGATGAATTACTGCCTGCAGATTTACTGCCCCTGGGTTTCCTTATGATCACTCTCACTTAACCCATTATTGTCTTTCTGCACAGCCATGGTCAGTGTGTATTATACTGATGCTTTTATCAAATGAAAAGCATGTATTATTAACTATACATCTATACACCTTATTATCTATATATGATTAACTACTCAGCCTATACAAGGCCTTTATGCACAGGACCTGTTGCCTTTTTTAACAGAGAGATTAATGGTCACACACATGGACCCGGTAGTTGTAATTCCACTGTATGGCTGCTATGTCAAATTGGCGCACTTTCTGAGGTTCTGGTTAATACTGATGCATTAATGTATAAGTAGCATTTCACTGTTGTAGCTTTTCGAGGTGGAGCTAGGTTTAATTACTTTATATACAGTTAGCTATAGTCCAGTGGTTTCCAACCTACAGGTGGGCCCCACCAAAGTGTCACAAGACTGTATTTTATAAACCCATATTTGTTTTGTTGGAAATTCTTCAATTTAAAAGTAACTAAGACAGTTAGACAGTAAAGATGATGTGAAGTGCCGTGGTGCTGAGAGAGTCAGACAGGAAGAACCTTCTGCGTTGAAGAAATGAGAGAGCGAGGAGAGGAGAAAGAGGTGAGATTTAGAAGTTAAGAAGTTGATGTTGAATAGAGAGAGAGCAAACAAGGAGAACATGAGTGCAGAATAAATGGAGTATATATATATATATATATATATATATATATATATATATATATATATATATATATATATATATATATATATATATATCTGTGTGCTCCCTTTGCGCTGAATGCTGCAGGGAATTGAGCAGCAAGAAAGCAAATTAACCACTCCCCATCCAGATGTTGCTACATATGTAAACAGCAGCGTGTGTGTGTGTGTGTGTGTAATCAAGCTCTATTCTGCAATTAGCATATTTGCCATGGTTGTACTGTGGCAAACTATAAGGATGTAATTATAGACCCATGTGTGCATGCACATGTGCCACTATCCTTCCTCATCGCCTTATGTTTCTCCATTTAAACTATTTAGTGTTTACGATATTGTTTTTACAGTATTTAAGTGTGGTATATAGTTTTGATGATGATGATTGATGGAATGGCTTCACTCCTTTTCTCTTTCTCTCTGCTTTCCTCTCTCAGAGCTGCACAAAAGTTAAACTTAGCATCCAAGAAGAAGAAGCAGAAGACCGCTGCAGTCACGGCCCCAGTGACATCATCATCACCTTCATGTGACCCCCCTCTGTTCCCCACCAATTTTAGCTCCGCCCTGTTGATGGCCCCTCCCCCGGCTCCACCCTGCCTCCTCCGTGCAGCCAACAAAATCAAAGATACCCCTGGGCTCGGAAAGGTAATGGAAAAATACTACCTTAATGTCTACCTTAACATATCATTAGTATTTTTTTTTTATTTATGCAGATAAGCATTTAAGACTGTCCAAAATACAGTTATGCCTTACTTTTTCAGAAAGTGGAGTATGTATGTGCTGGTTTGTTCATAATGACGAATTAATATTCATTCACTTTTATCTCTATCTTTTGTAGTTGGCGTAATTTAGTTTGTTTCATGTTGAGTTTGTTGTAAGTTGACTGAGAGTTGTGTGTTTAATGTTTGAGACTAGCTGTTGGCATGGATGTTGGATGCCTGAATTGTTGTTGTTTTTCGACTGGCTAGAAGTTACTCAGACAAATCACTTGTGACACAGTTTCAACTGTTCAGCAAGCGTCTTGTCTCAGTTAAAAAGTTTGTTATGATAGATCATAATTTTAGCACATGCCTCAAGACGTAGGCCTACCTGTGTCATAGCACCTTAATTCAAAAAAAGGTTTTTTTTATGTTGTCAATTTTCTTGAGTATGGAGGCACTGGTGCTATGACAAAAAAAGTGTTGATATTAATTATTAATTTTATTTAAAAAATATCTATAAGCAGCACACGTTTTAATGACAGCATTTGGTGATTTGGTTTTATGCATTGGAAAGTTAAAAAATATTGAACTGTAATATTTTATCATTACCTTGGCCAGTTTATCTAAATGTACTGGTGTGTATGTGTGTGTGTGTGTGTGTGTGTGTGTGTTACCCCTATACCATATCGGAATGCAGCCTAATGGTTACCACGGTAACACATCTCAGGCTGACAAAAGTCATCTGTCACCGTTGCCAACGGTTGATGAAACGTGTGTGTGTGTTGTGGATGTGGGGGGGTTTCATGCTTCTCAAATGTGTGCAATATTGATCGTCCATGTAATGAGTTTTTAGTGCCCCCTCCTCCACAGTTTGAGTGAGGGGCTCACTGATACTGTGTGTGTGTGTGTGTGTGTGTGTGTGTGTGTGTGTGTGTGTGTCCTCACTGCTAGAAAAAGAATGACTATGGAGGACAAAATCAAACAGACATCAAACAGCCATGTCCAAAGGGACCCCACACATGTCCTCCTGTTTTTATGTCCACATACAGTAGGTGTGAGTATGAAACTGGGTGTGCATATTGTCTGTGAGCTCTTGTCTGTCTACCTGTCTCTATGTAGTTGCATGCATGTGTGACGACATTGGACAGTCAATAGTGAAGATGTAGACAGAAACAAGGGGAGAGAGAGGGGCGTGACATGCAACAAAAGCTTGAAACAACCAGGGAGTTGCAGTTATGTGGCATGTGCGGTTACCATTCGGCCACTGGGGTGTCCTGGGACATTTACTCAAGTAATGTGTAAAAGTATGATTTTGTATTTCCACTTTCTGCTACTTTATTCTTCTACCCACTAGAAGTCAGAGGCAAATATCATACGTTTTACTCCACTAAATGTATTTGATTATTTAGTTACATGTTACTTTCCAGATTTTGATTAAGAATATAAAATATAATCAACAAATATATTATATTATTATATTCATGAGACTTTATTACCAGGGGGAAATTCACAAGCTACTCAGCAGTATATTAAGTAATATATTAAAATATATACATTAAAAATACATTGAAATTAGCCCCACTTTTACCAGCTGCATGAAGTTACCTTTTGTTCTAAATTCCACACAGTCACAATGTTGTGGTTTATGTCTGACTCATGATCTTTGCTACTTGTTTCGCATATTTTCTGTCATTATCCCCTGCTCCTATCAAGTAAAACATATTTCAGATAATATTCAAAATAAGTTATTTCCAATTGATTTGCAGTAAAATCTTTCTGTAAAGCTGCAAAGATAAAGCAGTCATGGTAGAAATGTTTCACATGAGAAGCATTTTCTATTTCTAGTCTAGAAATCCCTCAATCATATAGCTGATAGATATTTTATCTTTCTTTTTGTGCAACTGATTATTATATGTGTTGTGTTTTTTCATGTGTCCCTCCTTTGAGTCTTTATCCCCATTTCTCTCCATATGGAGGTGACAGATGTCCTCTCAGTTGTCAGGGAGACGGATTCACACTCACATATTTACAAGCGCACTCACACACACAGCAGCCAAATTATACTGACATTATACAGCCCTACACTAAAACACTATATACAGTATACATTATGGACCACATACACACAAACTGTCTTCACCGTCTGTCTATCTCTCTTTCTGCCTTCTTTTTCATCCCACCATGATCTTCTGTGATCTCGTGATAGCAGTGATTAGCTTGTCTAGCTGGGCGTGCTGTGTACAAATGCCTGCTGCTACTACTGTTTAATTACAACTGTCAGACACACGCCTTTCCTTGGACATCTCACAGTAATCCTTCTGGTGTAATCTATGTTATGGTGGACTTTGGATTAAGGTGTCCAGTCGTTATAGCTACATACCGACAACTTGTTTTTAGGGATTTAGTTACCTTTGGACAGAGCCAGGCTAGCGGTTTCACCTTGATTCCAATCTTTGTGCTAAGCTAACTAACCGTCTCGTGGCTTTAACTTCTTGATTTTCTGAATGCCACCTTTTTTTAAATTCCCTGTTTAACCAGTTTTATGGACATGTTTGATGATACGCCATCATTGCTGTGGTCTGGAAAGAAATGGGGAATAAAAGAAGGACAGGACATGGTACCAAGGCAGGAAAATATTCTGCTATGTGGAAAATAACAGGGCTCTCCTGTGAAATCAGTTGAAGCTTGCCAAGACTTAATCAAAACACACACACACACACACACACACACACACACACACACACACACACACACACACACACACACACACACACACACACATAAACATATGGGAAGAAAATGGCTGTGGTGACATTTCTCCAGTAAAATGTCACCTGCAGTGGGGGTCGGCTCCTTGCTGAAATGGCATTTGCACACATTCATACATGCACATAGGCTTGCATGCTCACAAATTCATAGGCTTATAGTGTACAATGAAAGATGTCAGGAATGGCAAAGTCCCTGGTGGAAGTGTGTACGATACATCCTGCAGAATACATGGGCTTGTCTCGAGTCTGATGGGGCGTTAGTGTTGTCCCCGATGTTAATATGGCAGAAAACAGATTGAGACATCAGATTTAAAGCCAGGGGAAATCAACCTGCACAGGATATACTGCTGTGTGCTGTGTGTGTGTGTGTGTGTGTGTGTGTGTGTGTGTGTGTGTGTGTGTGTGTGTGTGTGTGTGTGTGTGTGTGTGTGTGTGTGTGTGTGTGTGTGTGTGTTACAAAGAGAGAGTTTAGCCTTAGTTCCATCTAAGGATGTCAAATTAAATAGAATCCTTCAGTGGACGTCTCTGGCTGGCGTCTGTATCTCAAACTCCCTCTGTGTACGGTGCTTCTCTACATTTTGTTGGTAAGCTCCGTTTCACTTTAATCAAATCAGCCAGCTGGGATCCTTCCATTCAGAACCCTGACTGCTGTGGGAGATTTATATCAGTTGAGGAAATTATGTGTATGTATTATCACGTAGAAAATCAACTGCAGAGTTACACAGAAATGCAGCAGAGACTTTTAAGCTGTCACTAGAAAACTAAAGATATGAAAAATACTGAGGATGTCATGGAGTGAATAAAACCAATCTTCATCTGTAATTAAGACAGGCATCTTATTTTATGATTGCTTTCTATGCATCTTTATCAGTTATGGGCTTTGTCAAAGTTCCCAATCCAAACAGTGAGTGTCATTCAGCAGCAGTTTAGATAGACTAATGCGTGTATGACTGCTAAATTATGGAGTTATAATCATTTCAGACTGAATCTTAATCTCAAATCCATTATCTCAACAACTGCCTGATTTATTATCATGACATTTGGTACAGACATTCATGTTCCCCTCAGGATTATTTGTAGTAACTTTAGTAATTCTCTTATTACATCTAGCGCTATCATCAGGTCAAATTTGTCCAGTACTTTGGTTTATGACCTAATACCTGCAAAACGAACGACACAGGCTTAGTGCTAATTAGCAAATATTAGCATGCTAACACGTTAAACTAAGATGGTAAGCATGGTCAATATTACGGGTTACACAGCTTGTTAATATTGTCGTTATCCTACTGTAAACTTTTGCACATTCCTTGCTAATAAATCTTTGCCAATTCTGCACAACAATGGTACACCTTCCAATTTTAAGACAGTTATAGTCCATATTTGGTATTTTGTACATATTTTGGTTATAGTATCTAGTATTTTAATAGTGTCTAATATTCTGTATTTATGTTCTTGACTGTTGCGGTACTTTGCTTTATTTTTTATTTCCTTTTAATATGTTTATTGTATGCACCAGACACCAAGGCAAGGGCATGTTGGCATGCTGACGTCAGCATTTAGTTCAAAGCTCAGAGCTGAGTACAGCCTCACAGAGTCTTATTCCTGGCTGGATCACAAATACATGAGCCATGTCACAGTTGCCCCGGGGCTTACATATTCTTCTTTAAGTTGTCTGCTGCACTTCACCCACAGTTCTGTCTAATATCTGATCTACAAGAGATTACAGAGCTTGAGCAGATTCACCAGAGTCACTTCAAGTGGCAATTGTAAGGTCCCATTCTGTCAAACATTTTTTGCTCAAACAGCTTTTTCTGTGAAAGGAACAAAGTCCATGAACTTTCTACCTCATGACTTCAAATTTGCTGCAAACTTCACCACTTCTAAGAGAGCTACCAAATCCTGTAATTTAGCAACAATCCTGTAGGTATGTCTAGTTTTTAAATGTAATGTTTTTAACGTGTGCATTATTGTATCTTGCTGTATCAAATATATTTTATTTTTACCCTCACTGTTCTGATCTCTTAGTTTCATAAAAGCCTGTTGCAAACTAGCATCCGCTATAAACACTTCTTGCATTGAATAGTTTTCAGTTTTGTCTATGCATACTGTATCTGTCCCTATCAAATAAATACATAAACACAGTTAAATATCTAAAGAGGGATGAGAAATATTGTCAAAATATTATAAAAGCTAATAGAGCTCTCTCTTCTCTTGTCTCCTCTTCTCTCCTTTGCAACCATCTTCACTTCATCTCTCTTTTTTAGTGAATGGATCTTATCTTTTTCCTTACCATCCCTTTATCCCCACCCTCTTCGCTCTTCTCCATATCTGAATGACAATGAAGGGCTGTGGGAGTTTTTCCCCCCGCCTCTTTCATCTCTGCAGCCAACACACACATGCACACTTACAGATTGCGACTTGACCTTGGGGGGAAATTGTACCATGACAGCTAATCAATTTTTAATAGCAGCTACGATCCCTCTCAGGCCACAAGCTGTGTGTGTCTGTGTCATGAGTGAGCATGTGCAAGTGCATTTTCCACGGGCATTTGTGTGTCTTCATGCTATCTCTGTGTCTGTGTGTCTAGTATCTAAATGAGTGAGTGAGTCTGTTATGGGAATCCAGTAGCCACTTTGTTCCACCTTGTAGCTGAAATATTAATGCTGTCAGTATTAGTCAATAGGACTGGAGCATGCATGCATGGCTGTCAAACACACACACACACAAGCCATTTTCATTTAAAAAAAAGGCCCAGTAATTTTTCTAAATAAGTGGGGCACTGTAGGTTTAGCAAATGTTACTTAAACAGAAGTAAAAAATCCTTGAATTGGTGCGAATAATTATGTATTTATCAAGAAGAATGCATTTGGGATTGACTCAAAATATACTACAGTGCCCATGTTCTTCATAACAAAAGAACACCTCATTCAGTGCAAGCGTGTGGCTTATATACTGTATTTTTAATCATGTTTGGACAACAATAGATGGCTGTTACAGAGAAATAAGCTTTATCAGGCTTTGGTCTTTTTATGGAATTAATAGTCTATCTCGACGCCGTTTATTTACGGGATAGTTCCAATGCCGCCGGATATCCCGCTGGATATCCCTCCCTTTCCGCTGTCTTTGAGTTAACTTTAAAACCCAGTTGCATCGAGCAACATTAACCGGAACCTCTGAGCAACGTTACAGGCTGAAAATGGCAAGTTTGTAAGAACAATTTGGATCGTGCAACCAGGCAGGCCTGCTTGGTTTATTCAGGGAATGACTGTAAAGATTTACAAAAAAATATGTTTACGGCATATACTTTCTAACTGGGATGTTTTGGGACCTTTTGGTGGGGATTTGCTATGGACAAAATACACACGGCGATATACTGGTAAGAGCATATTACGTTTAACCATGTATCCAGCTAATTTAACGAGCTCACGTTACTGTATTGTGTGAACAGTTAACTTCATTTAATATTTTATGTGGTGTTTTTTTTTTTTTGCGGGGTGCAAATGTTCCACCTAAACAAGTTCCTTTCCAAGACCATTTTGCAGAGCCACACTCGCTACTTATTCTCCTATCCAGGAATGTTCCTCCGCAGTGCTGTGGAGATAGGTCTGGCTTTGCGAGACTGAGGAATTAACAATAATGTCAGCAGCCTCATCCTCTCATGTTATACACTGAGTGAGGGCGTAGAAAATGTCAGTCACTTGAAACAAAATATGCAAGTGACATTCCGAAGACATGTTATTCAAAATTACCTTGCTTTGTTTTTTCACCATTTCTGGTATAAAAGAGGTCTTTTAGGTTATATAATGTAGTGGCTCATCGTTGTTGAACTACACACAAATTTAGACCTCAGAGTTGTAAGATCCCTGCAGTACTTCCAACTGACAATACTGTGAGCTGAGCTGGAATGAATACATTTGGTAATATTAGAATTGATCTGAAGCCTAAACTTGCTATTCCCATATGATGTTTGAATCTATCTCTCTGTACATGTGTTTACAGGAATGTGTGTTTCTGCAGTCTTTGGGAACCAATTAGAGCTCAGTTTCAGTCTCTTATTGATTTTCCAGCCAATAATAATGAAGCACTGCTGTGAGGGACTATCGGACAATCTTCTCCCAGCTCAGGCTTGTTTGTTGCTGTTTAGCTGAATTCCTTTACTTAAATTAACTCAAAGACTTCATTGTGTCTGAGTGTGGTGTATAAAGTGGAGGAACAGGAAGCTGTCTATCCAAGAGAGTGTACAGTATTAGGGGTCAGATTTTCACAAGAAAAGAAAAAAAAACATGACTCCTTGCCTCAACATCTGTCATAGCATGTACCCTTTAGCATGGAAATGAACCCCCAAGCTGTTCCAGGTATGATCAGCGGACCTGTATGTCAGACACAGTGGTCGTTTAAAAGATACACAGCCTACACTTTTGTATGTTGAACATAGTAATCATACATGCTTAGACACACAGCAGAACACATATATCAATTATTCTGCAAATCAACTGGAAGAGAAAGATTCACACAGAGACTTGTTTTTTTTCTATAGGTCTTCGTTTCTGCAGCTCACCACCACCTTGCATCAGTATTCGCGGCAGCATGAAGTGTGAGAGAAGAGAAGAAAGTATAGAACGGATAATAGGAAAAGGCTGTGATTTGTCTTGTCATTTGTTCTGAAGGGAAGGGAGAGAGGCAAGACAGGGCGAGGAGGGAGATGAGACAAAGAGAGGATGGAGGGAGCAGTGGAAATGGAGTGGGTGGGCTGTGCTATCGAGCATTGCAATGTTTCTCAAACATAAAGAGAGAATGACGAAAGGAAAGTTGTATAGGTGTTGTGGAAGTGGGAGGCAGAGCGAGCAGAGGGCAGAGAGAACGAGAGGGATGAAGGTATCAGCGATTAGCAGAGGTGGACACACTGTTAGTGTTGTGTTAATATCTGGAGAGCTATAGTGACCTATTTCTCTTGCTAGTTACCTTCATCTCTCTTTTCTGAAATAAACACCACTAACTTTTTCTCTCTCTTCCTATGTTCTTTATTATAGAAGAACAAAAAGTCCATTAGCTTTGTGTTCTCCCTGCATGTTTGTCATAGTATTGATGTATTGATTCACCAGTGGGATTTTTTGTTGCTGGAGACCAAAGGCAATTTTCATAGCCAGACCAAGAAATGCCATCTCCTAAGAGGTGGCATAATTGTGCTGATGCATCGGTTTGAAAACACACACACACACACACACACACACACACACACACACACACACACACACACACACACACACACACACACACACCTATTACCTTTCACACTCTTTAGACATGAGGAGGAAATGGGCTCTCAGAGGGGGAAGTCTTTATGAGTTACGCCTGGTAAAGCGTGCAACGCTAAAATCCTTCCCCCCAGGCTCTTACTGAAGGGCTCTTTTATTGGGGTCAGGAGAGGGAGTAGCACTTAATCTATGTGTGAGTGTGTGTGGTGTGTTTGAGAGATGGAGAGAGAGAGAGAGAGAAAGAGAGAGAAAGAGAGTTTGTGTATGAAGTTCTATGGACCTCTTGAACTGACATTAAGCCTTAGTCTCCTAGGTTTTCCAGGTTACCAAGGTTACATATTTACTGTATTTGGGTGGCATCTCAGTTTATCTCACACCCTCATCTATGGACACACTTTTAATTTTACACACGTACAATTACCTTCATCTGAGAAAGATTTTAACACAAACACTCACTGACTAAATTTACTGAACCAACTCTCCTAAACGGCCTATGGACATTTGATGATGCAACCAAAGGAAAGCCTGTTAATGTGCTGTATTGTGTGTGTGTGTGTGTGTGTGTGTGACACTGAGAAATGTGCATATAAACAGCAACATAGTAAGAGCTCTTAGAATGTTATTTGCCTTTGTGCTTTTTTACAGGGCAGTATATTAGTTACCACTAGGCTTTTATGCTTTCATTTTTTATATACAACACTAATGACTTTAAGTGAGTGTGTTCAGTATAACATGACCTTGTTCTGGTTGCCTTGGTCTCTTTGCTCCTGGACCATTAAATAATTTATAGCTAATACTGTGTACCAAATTTTCTCTTTTGTAGAAAAGTACTGTTATTGATGTTATCTAGCAGCCCAGTAATGCGGTGGAGGTTAATTAATTAATATTGCAAGCTCAAACATGAATATACTATGCTGTACATTTGCTGTCATTTGACAGACATAAATGAAAAAGAAATACTTAAATATTCTTTCTTGTCACTGACTTGTGTTCATTGTTTTACCTATTTTTATTTATGATCACATCACTGTTCACAGCTAATGGGTCTGTAAATGAATGTATGGCTTAACTCACTAACAGTCTTCCTTTTATTCTGTGAATGCTCTATCTCAGAGTGCAGTGGGGTTTGGAGTGTTTTGGGATTACTGTGTGATTCGTAACCCCATGGTGGTGTTTAACAGGAAGCGCAGTCAGTGTAGAATCACACTTCAGACGAGGATTCATCTGTGCTAACAAGCACAAACAGATAAAAGATATCTCTCTCTTCCCTCGTAGGAGCCACATAAACACAGTGCACCTCTCAGCCCACATGGTAAAATAAGATCAGAAATACATCTAATATCTTTTTTATTTTATTTGTCATAGTACACTATTAGGTAATGTCAAGTTAGCAGACATTGAGTAAAATAACAATATAATATAACAGAGTATCCTGTGTATTCTCAATCTATGATAAATGTCAGGACTTTGACCGCTGCAGAGATACAGTACTTGAATACTATTACACTATTATTCCTCCATCCTTTGATTTTCTATGCCACACTTATCCTTTTCGGGGTCTAGAGGTCTAGAGTCTGTCCCATCCTTCACTGACAGGTACACACAGATACTGAATCCTCATTCATTGTTTGGATCTTTTGTGTGATCCATACATTGGTGTTCTTTTGGGGATTGAGGGCCTAACTGAACCTGCAATGCCTCCCAAAATTAGGCAGTCTAGTCTCACAGAGGCCAAAACTAATGATGCATTCATTCAGTTTCTGTCACCTCACAACATCAAGAATGGAAGGATGGGAAATTGCATATCTTCTGCCTGTCAGCCTGTGTATTGTATACTGTCAGCTGTTTTTCTGTTTTAGGACATTTTAGCTTTTTGCATCTGTCATACCTTAAACTGTCTTGTCCAAAACAATCTATGTATTTTTTGCCGTCAGCATTCAGAGCTGTAGCCAATTTGGCCTGAACTTCCACAGATTTTTTTTTTTTTTACAGTCTGGTCAAACTCTTTAGAATCTTTGTCTTTACAATCCTTATTTTTTTTTTTTTTACTTTGCAGAACCACATTTGCTTTCACGGTTTGCATTGTTATATTTATTTCCTAGTGCAAGATTCAACATTTGAAAGACTGACAGTAATGAAACACGCACATGTGTTGTTTTCTTAAAGCATTCTATTGTTGATGTTAGAAAAAAGCAGTGTTGGGAGAGTTACTTGAAAACAGTAGTCAATTACTCATTACACGTTACTCATTAAGAAAGTAATCACATTAGTTTAAGTAGTTACAGTCAGTGTTGGGAGTAAAGCGTTACAAAAGTAACGCAATTACAGTAATGTATTCCTTTTTGCTGTAACGCAGTAATATAACGCATTACTAATTAAATTTCGGTAATATTATTACCTGTTACAATTTCAGTAACGCGAGTTACAACACATTTTAACGCAACATTTTTTAAGAATTTCCCAACACCGCGAAGCATCTGTTCACAGGGAAAAAAAGCCGTGAGTATTATTTCATAACATCTGTGTTCCAACAGGTGACGGTAGGCCTACGTCAGCGCGGACAGCAGTGTGTCCGAGCCGTTGACAGATTTAAACATGTCGGGAATTTATGTTTAGGCTTGCTTACACGTAAATCATTGCAGTTTATCAGCCGTGGAGAGTAACTCTGTAGTGGAATGGCTTGGCGACCAAAAACGCTTGTCCTCTACTGTGACCATTTACTGTTCAATATGTTTCTGTCATGAACGGTAATAATTATTACAGTTGCAGTTTTACAAACAAGAAAGTGAGCAACTTAGCTTGACGGACATGTTGCATCCATAGACAGTATTTGTTGCATCAACAACATGCATAACAGTTGCATCTCAGTAAGCTAGCAAGAGTACACAAGGTACACAACCGACAACTTCCGTGTAGGCTACTTCAAAATAAAAGCACTTCCTGTGACGGTTCGCAGTAAAACTAAATTACTGTTAAACAAATAAGGTTGTGGACTTTTTCACATATCAGCTGTAAATCAAGTACTGTAAATAATGTAAATAGTGAGTTTTAATCACACTATAATTGACAATTTCCTTTAGACTGTTTTAAACTAAACATGAATTTCTTATTCAAGTGCTTTAAACAAACATTTTACAACAATGCCGTAGTCTACTTCAATACAACTGTAAGGTACTTTTAATTGAGTATTTTCATTTTCTCCTACTTGCCTATTGTACATTTTACTTATCTATATATCTATATCTTTTATAGCTTTAGTTACTTTGCATATTCATATTAATTATACAAAATATTATGAATAATCTGTGATGTATTAAAGTGGATAAAGATGAGACCTTGTTGATCCAGTGGTGAAATTCTCAAGCTAGCTGCCAAGTCAAACTTCCGCTGTTATTTTGGTGAAAGTAACTCAAAAGTAATGCAAAAGTAGTGTAACGCATTGCAATTCAGAGACAGTAATATTGTAATATAACTAATTACTCTCAAATGATTTTGGAAGTAACTTGCCCAACACTGGTTACAATACATTACTTGTTAATTAGCTCTGCTATGTCAAATGTGCCCTTAACCCAAAACCATCCACTCCCACACATCACATCTTTTGTATTTAGAAAGAATTTGAAGGATTTATGCATTACTAAGTAATGCATTACTACCAACCACTGGAAGGGTGACAGAAAGCAAAAAAATCTAGACCACCATCACTAAAGTATAATTCTTAAAGGTAATCAGATTTAGATAATTTATCACTATCCCCACACATGTCAGAATCCATCCAATGTCACAGTGTAAATATCAAATATATTTGATGATCAGTCTCTGAGACAGTTGGTGTGGTTAAGACCGAATCCATAAAGCTCTCATTGCATCTGACACTCTGCACCAGTCATCTGCTTTAACCATGCCTCTCTCCCAATTGTCAGAAGGGAAAATCTGGGGTAAAT
The DNA here is from genome assembly GCF_004354835.1 of Perca flavescens. NCBI lineage: Eukaryota > Metazoa > Chordata > Actinopteri > Perciformes > Percidae > Perca > Perca flavescens. The sequence continues at coordinate 29,352,005 of NC_041331.1, read as the reverse complement.
CTTCTGGATAATCATATAGCATTTAGCAGGAAGAAAGATTTTGTGACAAACGGAAAGAATAAGGCAGACAGTCTGAACAGAGAGTGATATAGACAGTGATGGATCAAAAGAGTAAAAGAGACAAAGACTAATTCACCCAGATGAGCCAAAAGGAGGAGCAAGAGAGCAATAATAGACTGGTAGTTCAAACTTTAAAACATCTTAAACTAACAGCGAAAATGTTGTTTATGTGGTAAGATGTTCTGGAACTCACTCAGATTTGATGACGCAGCATTTTTGCTTGCTCTGATATCAAAGAAAACAACAGTAGCTGTCAGACGGTAAATTGTGTCTGCTAACAGTTTATGACAGGAGTGGCAGTAAGAGCAGAAGAGAAAGCTAAAATAGGATTCCTACATTCCAGGCTTTGATATGTGGCAGTGAGCTGAAGGTAGACAGGAAGGCTGAGGAGAGAAAAGGGAAGGGATTAGGATAGAGGGAAAAGAGATAAGGAAAGAGTGACATGTAAAGGAGGGGAAGGTAGAAGGAGCACTTAGGGCGAATAAGGTGATGTGAGCGCATATTCACGAAAGTCTTAAAAAACTAAACAGCTAAATGTTGTGACTCTTTGGGAGTCTTTTGTCTCCGCTAAGGCACAGATGAGTTTTAATGCCTTTAAACTACAAACCCTCAGAATGAACAAATCTGTTCAAAGTTGTTGGGTAGGTTTCCTCAGAAAAAAGCCTGAAAGTGTAAGTGGGTAAGATTAAGCAGTGATGCCAATATGGCTGAAAATATTAATAGATGAGTTATATATATATATATATATATATATATATATATATATATATCATATATTAGGGGTGGAATGGTACACTTAAGTCACGGTTTGGTTCATACCTCGGGTTCAGACATCACGGTTCGGTACGAGTTCGGTACAATGGAGGGAAAAGCAAAACAAAAATGCAGATGTCTCAGGCTGTACCACCTAGTGTCATATAGTCTCTCCCCTGAGCTAGCTGCAACAGCCTGAAGTGTGTAAAGTAAGATGTAAACAGTAAACAATAAGTACCCCACATCATCTCCAGACTCCATCTGTTACTTGTAAACAAAATAAGACAATCAGCTATAAAACTGAAAATACAGCATCTCTTATTTATGAAAGTGCAAATTACATAGAATAATATTGTTATTATTCTATTTCTAAAGAAATTCTACCAACGCTGCCACAACCTCCTGTAGCTTCTCAGCTCGGTGAGTGCTCGTGTGCTGCTCATACAGGGGCCGCGTCTGTAGAACTGACGCTTTCATTTCCCACTCAGTCAATAGAATCAGCAGTCACCATGAGATAGCTTTCCGTAGCACGAGAAGTCCAACCATCAGTCGTTAGTGAAACGGAGGGTGCAGCTGACAACTCGTGCTCCATCAACGTCCGTGTTTGGTTGTACATGGAAGGGACAACAGTTTGCCTCATGTGGAGACGGGATGGCATGTTATAACCACAGACAGGGGGTTGTAACGAGGTTCAAGTACATACAGCAAATACTTGAGGACAGGCTCCTCTACGAGTGAATGCGGGAGAATTGAACATGACATGTAAATCCCGATTGCTTCAGTGATTTTTTTGGCCCTATTTGTATGTGTATCCAAAGGCTGGTTAAGCACTGTAGAGAGGAGAAGTTGGACAGTTTTTTTTTTTTTGTCTCTTTCTAGTGATGGCGTCAGATATACGTTAGCATGATGTATTTCCACTCACATACCCAACAACTGCTGAACAACGCCGACACACAGTCCTCGTCTTATCCACCACTCTCTCGCCTGTACTACTGGAACTGACTGGGAAAACAACATTTTCCCAAACTTGCGATCTTAAAGAGTCCGGCGGGTCCTCTAACTCTTGTGGGTCGCCACCACTCGCCATACTCCTCCTTAGTACTGCTATCTCTGAATCACTCACTGGACCGTCGACCTGACAAAAAACTGCATACATAGGTGGAGCTCGGCTACATAGGCTAGCTTCAGAGCTAAGGCGGGGCTACAGATTAGGTGTCCCTAAAGAACCTGCGTATCTAACAGTAGTTCTGCATTACATTAATTAATTTGCATGCGTGTTTTATTTATTTTTATATCGTGTATTCTCTGTGTAAATTCATGCACCGAACCGTGACGCCCGTACCATTTTGGTTCAATACGAATACATGTACCATTCCACCCCTAATATATGGAACTGCAAAGGCATCAACAAGGTTTTAAAAAGTTATTAGCTAGCTACAACTTTTAGCACTCAGTTACTATTACTTACCAATTTGTTTTACACACATAAATACAAATCACATTGAAGAAATATGAAATGCATGTGAGGGGGTGGTAGAAACCTGTAATGGCTTATATTAAAAACCCACCCTGCTTGCCTTTTGATTACAGTAGTCTTTAACTGGTTTCTAAATAATACGAAATAATTTCATTTGGAAGAAAAATGACAAAACCAGTGCTACAGTGAAGGTTGTCTGATTCCTTCGATTGTTTTTCTTGAACTTCTGCATCTGTATTGGGTTTTTGTGAGGTATAACGTTGCAGGTGTCTTTGTCCTATTTTATTATAATGTTGTTCACCAGTATCTGAATATGTGTTTTCTGTGTCTTACCCTCAGGTGAAAGTGATGGTGCGTGTGTGCCCAGTGTCTCAGTCGGACGCAGCAGAGTCCAGTTCCTTCCTTAAAGTGGATCACAGGAAGAAACAAATCACCATCATGGAACCCTCAGCCAATCAGACACCAAGCACTGCCTCCCAGAAAAAGGCAGGAGCCAATCAGGTCCCTCCAAAGATGTTCACCTTTGATGCTGCGTTCCCTCCTGATGCATCACAGGTATGATAAAAGATTGTGAGCTTATAAAACAAAAGACTTGGATGTGATTTAAACAAAACATTTTATGACATTACACTGTGAGACAGTGTTTTATTAAAATAATTACAGATAGATTGACATTATAGTGACTGGATAAGGTGTATTTTTGAACTTTGGAAACCAGGCTATCTGATGTTTCCCCCTGCTTCCAGTCTTAGTGCTAAGCTAACTTCCAAACTATTCCTTTAGCACTGATAGAGTCAATAAAAAATGTAAAAGGAGCTAAACACTGTTTGTATGTATTTGTTTTCCCTAGTTAACCAACTGATACTAATATGTAATAAAAATTGGTATTTTTTGGATTAATTGTAACAGCAATAGGAATAACTCATATCTTGGAATAAAGCACTAAGCTCCCAAGTCGACATAACATGATGCTTTCCCATTCTGCTGACTTAGTGTTAATGCTAAATGCAGGAAGAACGTCACTAATGAGAAACACACCCATCATCTACAGTACTTGTTTTTTAATCTCACTCAAATGTTAACACCCTCTATGGCTACCACAAATATATCCTTTAAACACTGCTCTAACAAACCAAGTGTATCTATAGGTTTAGGTATTTATGCTTTTCTTGACCCTCATCTCTCTGTATCTGCCTGTTGCTAGGCGGAGGTGTGCGCGGGAACGGTTGCCGAGGTGATTCAGTCAGTGGTGAACGGAGCAGATGGCTGTGTCTTTTGCTTTGGACACTCCAAGCTGGGTAACTCTCACACACATGAACGCAGACTACAAAATCAGAGTATGTGTGGCTTGTTGTGAGTCATCTTTAGTGTGTGTCTGACCATCAGTGTGTCTGTCAGTCTTTCATTTGGCTGTCTCTCACTGGCTCTCATCTATCAGAGAGAGAAAGAAGAGGATTAGTGTCTGCTGACGCTGAGAGCATTCTCAGTCTGCTCTGTCTGTGTTTCTGTATTCTTTTCTCTCGTTCTAATCCTTCTGAAGCTGGTTTTTAGAGAAGCTGTCTTAAAAAGGGTCAGGACCCCTTACTGCACACTGCAACATGAACACACATACATGCACTGGCGCACACACACACACACACACACACACACAGATAGCTCAGCCCCTGTTGTGTTTATCCCTGTACATGAAATCAGCATTACCCTTCTTGGCTTGTGATCTTCATACAGAGTTTCTAAGACCCCTTGAACTGCTGGCAGAGGACAAAAGCAGAAAGTTTAAATGCTGCAGTTCAGCAGAGAACCCTTCTGTGTTACAGTTTTTTTCGATTGCTAAACGACAGTGGGCACAACTGGAGTCACATGTGCAAAACTCTAACTACAGTCTGCACAGCAGCAGTTCATGTGGACCAAACTCTAGTTTGTTCTCTACACACTACAACTCTACACACTTATCCCATGACTTTAACCACAACGTGCACAACACTGTAGATTTACAGCACTTTGTTCAAATGCTAACACACTGCTGTCAAAACTGTTAACCACACATTCAAAACAGAATAGATTTCAGTCTGGTGCCTATCAAACACTGCTGATTGCAATTTTAGCTGAAAGCCTAAGTAGGTGTCTTGTTTTAGACTAGTTAGTGAACATATACGGTATTTATACAGAGAAAGCTCAGAAAGCCTTTTTTTGTAAACAAACACCAAATAAGAATGAAACAATTGAGAGAAACAGGTAAAAGAGCAAAGATACCAATATGTCCAGGTAAGATGTCTGAGGTTATCTACACAGCTATAAAAAAAAGTGAAAAACACAAAATCTTTACAATAGTAAAACTGTGTTCTTACTGTTTTTCAGAAAGTAATGGTGGTGAAAGCAATAGAAACACCACATTCATTAGTATTTAGAGATGATGCAGACATCCAATGTGATGAAGAAAACTTGCCACATGATGCTGGAGAGAGACAGGATTAGTCACACTATTCTTTGGTACTGTTACGTTTGTACCTTTTAGTTTTTTTCCCCCAGTAATTCCATAAATTTCTAGAGACAAAATACTTTATTGAAGAAAACTGCTGATTTTCATTCCTTCTTTTTTACCTTATGTAAAAATTGGTATGCTATACAATCTATATTTTTTCCTTAAATAAACTGTTGAGTAGTGTCAAGTCACTCAAATAGTTCAAACTGTAAAGATGAAAAAGTTTGTAATTTCTGTATTGGTGTTTGAAGCTAGTGTTTTTACCCTCAGTGTGTTCTGAGTGACAGTGGGTGTTATCTCAGTGAGGCTTGTGCTGAGTGTTTGGCTGCACTGAGCCTGTTTTGCAGCTGATGTGAACTGTTTAGCACAGGTGACTGTTGGTAGTGCAGACTGTAGTTTGAGTTTTGCACATGTGACTCCAGTTGTGCCCACTGTTGTTTAGCAATCGGAAAAAACTGTAACGGCTGAGCCATTTACTGGAACAAACTGTGATAACGTTCTACGTAAAAACCAAAATGCAAACTCGAATATGTTAATTAAGAGAACTCATTTATATATTGTATTTTAGTAGTTTTGGTAATTTACAACCTGGGTCTTATTTTTGTCATTTTTTATGTCATTACCATCGGTTACAATAACTCAGAGTAATTGCTAAGAATGGGAACATTGCAAAGTCACTACAACAAAGGTTCAAACATGAGCAGTCAGACAATCACAGGTTGTAAAAACAAATTCAGCAGTTTAGTTTAGTTAGTTTTAGTTTTCTCATGTGATACTTCTATACCAAATGTAGCCAATACCCCAACATCACCTCGTAGCCCAGCACTGATCCTGGGGTTTTGGTACACTCTCTAATAATAAAGGCATAACACACACCTGTGATGTCCATAACAAACCCTCATTGCACAGGAAAACCATGAGTGCACACAACTGCGCACTTAAGCATGGTAAGTCTAGGAATGAGAAAGATTGCCAGATATGAAAATAAGACCTATGTCAGGATTTATGTTTCTTTCGGTCAACACATTTTCAAACAAGAATGCTAAAGAATAGGCAGAGAGCAGAACCTGCCCACTTCTTTCTCAAAAAGGCCCATGTATAGGACAGATCAAACAAACAAATGCACATATAATCACCACAGATCTCTCAAGACTCTAACCCGACACGGTGTACACATCAGACAGCTGGTCTAGATCAATGTTTTGCATCTCAGCATGTTTACATGTTTATTATTCAGCTTTCAAATATTGACACATGAAAATGACTGTTGTGATTTATGATGATGATTCATAGTGTATAATATGACTGTGCGAACCAATATGCCTAACATGCCCCTAAAACAGACTTCTTATTGTCAGTGTTTGATTTTGTTAAATGACAGGCATAACAAAATTATCTGGCTTTAATACTGCAAGGGCTTTTATATGATCCATCAAAAACGAGTTTGCTCTTTTAATCAATATTACTGTATATTAATGCTGTGGAGTGGCTCTGACATTGCTGGTTACGGTTTAAACAGAGATCATTCTTTGTTAAATAGCTCACCTAAGGCCATGGATCTTAATGAGGCTGCATTATAACGGCATTACCTTTTTCCTAATTAAAATGGGGATAGTAACACAACGAGCATTTATCTTCGGCCCTGTGGCCCGTGGCTGTAGAAATGGGTAGTCAGATGCAAGTCTATTCGTGTACACACACACACACACACACACACACACACACACAGACAGAGTCGCCTGTAGCATAGAGTCACTATGTTGCAGTGTTATGTTACTGACCACGTCCTGACAGCGTGTGATAGTCAGAACAGAAGGAAACACATATTCACGTAGATGTGTCATTTAAAACTCTACTACTTATTTACAGTCCTGAAAGGCAAAAAGAAAAAGGAGGGTTGTTCGAGTGCTCTGTTTCTATGGTCACGATACTACATAGAGCCATTATGACTGAGGGAGTCATATTAAAGAAATCAACTGGTAAATCAGTTAAATCAAAGTCAATGACCCAGCGTGGCTTTAAACAAGTTTTTGTGGCAAATCATGAAATGCATCTTTGTTTTGACAGTAAGTCTAGATGCTCCAGGAAACACTGAGGGAGAACAATGTAAAATTACAGTGTAGCTGACAACCGCCCCTCCATGCTATCTCTGAACAAAGCTGAACACATTTATCTACCCTGCATCACACCAGTCAGGCTTTTGATGTCCTCTGTTTTTTGCAAATGTTTTTTTGTGTTGGTGTGATTGTTAGGCGTGACATATGGCTTTGTTTAAGTGTGTGTTTGATCTCCTACTCCTGACAGCCAGAGCAGGTGTGACAGTGTGTGTGTGTGGGCTGGAGGTAATCATCATCTTGTGGCTCAAAGGGACCGATCTGGAGGCTCCGGGTGAACATGCATGATCAGGCATTCAAACGCACACAATTCTCACACACACATGCATGCACGCACGCACGCACGCACGCACGCACCCACCCACCCACCCACCCACAGAGCTTTAGAACTTTATTGCCTGTAGCATAGAGTCACTATGTTGCAGTGTTCCGTTATTCATACAAAGCACTTTTTTTTCCCTAGGAGTCTTTTTTGATGATGTTTTTTTTGACATCTTTTTCTGTTCCCCTATTTTATATTGTTGTCTGTCTCTTCCAGGAAAATCCTACACCATGATTGGCCGTGATGACTCTCTCCAGACCCTGGGTATAATCCCCTGTGCCATCTCCTGGTTGTTTAAGCTAATCAATGAGAGGAAGGAGAAAACAGGAGCACGCTTCTCTGTTCGCGTCTCTGCAGTTGAGGTCAGTGTTACTGGCAAGACCTCAATTTGAAACGTTCCTTGAAGAGTTGAACAGATGCCATTACTGATACAAAAGGAGGCTACTAGCAGCCTCTAAGTGGTAGTGGCAGTAGCTGTAGTGCTGCAGTTTTGTATCTGACATCAGTTGCCTATAATAACTAATATTTATAACTATTGTGTTGTGTGTGTGTGTGTGTGTGTGTGTGTGTGTGTGTGTGTGTGTAGGTTTGGGGAAAAGAGGAGAACCTTAAAGACTTGCTGTCTGAAGTATCGACAGGCAGCTTACAGGATGGACAGTCACCTGGAGTCTACCTGTGCGAGGACCCCATCTGTGGCATGCAGGTAAAGACACAAACACACACAGGCACAAACACGTGCACACATTGTGTAGCATTCGTTGATGTAATGTGGCTGCTGTAAATTAAATCCTGCGAGTGTGTGTATGAACAGCCTTGTACCAATATGCTTTACCTTTGTTTCTTTAGCCTCAGGCAGTTCTTTTTTGTTTTAGCTACTGTGTAGCTATGTGTAATGTGCAAGCATGGTTATGCACACACTGAAGCAGCAGGTACAGAATGAGAGCTTTAGTATCAGCTATTAGAGTCCCTTCACTTCCAAAATAAACCAGGCATCTTTTAAAATACCAGGTTCAGAAATAGCTGTTATACTTCAAATAGGGTTAGAGCTTCTGACTGGTTAAGTCAGAATCAAAGAAAAACAGTGTCAAGTGCAAGACTTGACACCACAAACAAAAAAGGATAAATAAGTACGAAGACAAAATTTATTTTTGTCTTTATATAAAAGCTTTTTTTTTAAATTGACTTGGCTGACAGGGACATTTTTGAATTTACTAAAATCAATCTACTTTAATGAGCGTGTTTCAGACAACAAAAGGCTACTTATGACACTTAATCTTATCACCATTATAATTTGTATTGTTCATTTGAAGGTAGTAACTACATAGCAGTCTGGATAGAGTGTATGTAGAAGAGCGCCAAAAATCAACTGAGTGACAGAGGGTGAACTAGTGTGTATATTGCTGCAGTTCTATGTTTATAGGATTATAGAGTCTGATACAAGAACATCTGTGTAATCCTTAACTAATCTGACATAATCTCATCAGTAATGATATCCTGCAGTACCACACACACATTCTCTCACTCACACACACACACACACACACACACACACACACACACACACACACACGCTCTCTCTCTCTCTCTCTCTCTCTCTCTCTCTCTCTCTCTCTCTCTCTGTCTGTCTTACTCACTTCTGCTTCCCTCTATCTCCGTCTCTGATACCTGCAGGCAAAATGCTTTATTTGAATATGCCTGTTAATCCAGTACATGACAAATCCTCATATTACACAATATTAACAGTAATTGGAAACTTCTTGGTAGGTTATCCGAGCCTCGGCTAAGATTAAATGGTACCTTCCCTCTTGTCTGGCTCTTGATTCTTCTTTAAATTTACAATTTTGTTCTCCTCCCACACCTTTTCCAGCTCCAGAACCAGTCTGAACTGCGTGCTCCGACCCCAGAGAAGGCAGCCTGGTTTCTGGATGCAGCCATAGCAGCTCGCCACAGTAGTCAACGCCCCAACACCACCGAAGAAGAACACAGAAACTCACACATGCTGTTTACATTACACATATACCAGTATCGAATGGAAAAGACAGGCAAAGGAGGGAGTAAGTACTGTTTGTTCTAATAATTATTAACATTAATACTTAACAACCTCCATCTGTTAATCATATTAGAATAAAAGCAGCCACAAATATGCAGTTTACTATTGAAATATTGCGAGTGTACACAACAATTATAGACAGATCAATGTATTTACCTGTAGTCACTATGGATAAATAAGGAGTTTAAGCATCAGAATTCTTGGCAGAGTTGTACACATACACAGACTGCATGATTCTTATATAGATGTTTTGTTAGATTAATTCACAGTCATATCACACATGCACTCATGTCTACATCAATAAAAAATGCAGGAGTAGAGCTTCTTTGTGTGTTTGACCAAGAGAGACTATGACAAATCAAAATATCACTGATAATAACAATTTCAGTGCTCGTAATTACTTTTCGTATTCAACGCATGCATATGTGAGAGAATAAGGCAGAAATGTTTGTGTACTGTGTGTGTGTGTGTGTGTGTGTGTGTGTGTGTGTGTGTGTGTGTGTGCGTGCATGTGTGTGTGTACTCCCTATACTCCTGAAAAAAAATACTACCACAGAAATTTAATTTGTTTGTTTATGATATAGTTCAGTTGTTTATCATCTACTCTCACAAATCACTTCTCTTTATTGAGCACCTTTTAAAAGATTATCAGGATTTTAATTGGGAAAAATTGAACCTGCAGAATGGTCACTACATAAATGAAAGACTGAAAGAATTTTTGCTTGACTTTGATTTGTACTCCAGCATCCTCTGTCTTTCCTGTCTTTTAAAATATTTTCTCACTTTGCTAGTGTCAGGGGGTCGCAGTCGCCTCCACCTGCTAGACCTGGGTAGCTGTGATGTCAAAGTACTTGGAGGAGGAGGAGCAGCAGGGGGCAAAAGCAAGGAGAACTCTTCGCCAAGTTCGGCCCCTCTGTGCCTTTCCCTATCTGCCCTCGGCAACGTGATCCTGGCCCTGGTCAACGGGAGCAAGCACATCCCATACAAGTAAGCTGATGTTTGCAAGTGTGTGTGAGGAGAGTAGAAGAGGAGAGCAGTAAGGAAATGAGCTAAGATGCTTTCAATGAAGTAAGGAGAAGAAATTGAGGTATAAACAAAGAAGACGATCCAAGAGGCCTAGTTAACAATTTCAGAGAAAAAGCAGTAAAGGGTGAAATGAGGAGGAAAGCAGGATGTTTTGGAGCTGGAGGAGAGGAAGAGAGAGAAGCTGATGAGAGATTTCAAGTTGAGACTTATTGTTATAAACAACAGCTGCTGTTACATATTCATCATATTCATTTTGTTGGTTAACTGACTGGCAATGAGAGCAAAGGAGAGATAGAGGAGAGAGCTGTAAATGTCCTCATTTTACCTTTTACCTCCATTTAATTCCTCTTTTCTTCCCTCCTTCCTCCTTCCTCTTCCACAGTCCTAAAGCGCTTTGTAGCCCTGTGCTTCCTGCTGGTTTTTTTTAATCACCAACTTTTGCATTTACATTGCAAAACAACCTGCCACCTAACACTGAAGCTGCAAGCAAAGCTGTGCAGAGTCTGGTTTGGCACTGTTGACTCAGACTGTTGTCGGATTGTCAGGGGATTTGGTCTGGTTAAGCAACGTATGCCGTGTTACTGCCACTTCTCTAGAACCAAGGATCAACATAACGGTCACCACGGAATCACAAATGACTGAACAAGGCTATGGAGCACAAGCTAACATGGATGTCAGTGGAGACGGGTGGAGTGTGTCACTGCAGGGGAACACTCAGCAGGATATATAAGACTAGCCATTAATAAAAATATTTCTCTGTAGGTGTTTTTGAGCAGCTGGTAGCCATTAGCTGAATTAACTTCTTCCTTGGAATATAAGAGAAAGATGGGTCAGTGTCGTCATACAGTACAATAATTTTAAAGGAGATAGCATTTGGAGAAACCGAGGTACAAACAAAACAAGACCAGAGTCTACAGCAATGCTAGCAACTCTGTGTGGCTTGACTTTAAGTAAGCACAGTGGTGCTTTGAGCTAAATGCTAAAAATGCTTACATCAGCATTCAAACATGGTAGCAATGACTGTTAAGTAGGTAAGCAGATAATAAGAAAATAATATTTATATTGTTAATTATCCAATTTATGCATGTTAGCATTCTAAAGTTATCGAATTAGCTCTATATAGAAAGTACTGAGGCTGATGGGAATTTTGCAGGTATTTGGTCTTAAAGCAAACTATTCAACAATATGAAATTTTCACTTCCTCACTTCCATCGTTATTAAGATTCATCCTGCGGGGAACATGAATGTTCAAAATGTAGGCTAGCAAAATTTGTGCGAAATCATCTTGTAGAGAGAAGATATTTCACTGATAGTTGAGATATTTCAGTCTGGACCAAAGAGATGGACCGACCAACTGAAACTGAAAGAGTTCTGCTCCATTAACTTCATCACAGTGTCTCTCAGTGCTTCATTACTTTTGGGATAGGGTCCCATCCTGTTCTTATAATCCCACTCTTGTTCCAGTACTGTTGCTAGGTAACTGGTGCCAGCTGATCAGTAGACATTGTCATGTGTTTGTAGCTTTCCAGTTCAAGAAAAAAGGGCAGACAGTTCTCGGTTACCACAAAATCAAAGCTTTGGCCCTTGCCCAGACATGAACCCAAGCATCTCAATGTGGCAGACAGACAACGTTTCAGCCACAACATGCTCATGCAGATTTAAAGGCTCTTCTCACATTCCTAACCTATCTCATCAGGGACTCTCTACAGCTCCCTGTCCAAAATCAGACCACTTCCATCTGGCTTGCTGTATTTCTCTGTCTGACAAAGTCCCCCTTCCGTCTGCAGCTCCCTAAATTTTACCATTGAAACCCATCTCCTATGCTGTCTGGAATCTCTTTGTCATGCAAGCAACTCCAGGGACACAGTCAGTTGCTCTACTACACTCCAATATCCCAACTAATCATTGCAATTCTTAATATTAGCAACATAAGCATAGACATTTCAGCGAACACGAGTAAAGTTTAGATTGTCTTAATGTATTAGCTCAGTCATACACAAGTAAAAGTCTGTGAGTGAACAACCTGGTTCTTCAAGCGGGCTCCTTAATATTAGCTTCTTGTAGCAGTGATCTCGGAATGTAGATGATGCTTTCATTATAGGCAAGTTTTAATCATAGAGAGCATCATGTTACAAAAAAGATAGTAATAAATCTAGCACAAGCTGGGAGGTAAGATCTAATCCAACGTCCCCAGCACTTGAATTAACATGCAAATGAATACTTCATGAGTCGTGAATTTACCTACATTAATCTCAGGGAGAGATATAGAGATAGAGATAAATCGAGGGAGAGAGAAGAGGGTTTACTGAAGCCTGAGGCAGCAAACCGAGAAAGAAGAAAAGAGAGGAGAGGAGTAGAGCATCGACGAGAAAGATGAGGTCAAGATCGGAGTGTATACATACTTGTGTGTGTGTGTGTATGTGTGTGCATGTGAATGCACACATACGTGTGTGAGACATGCCTGTAGGCTGTGTTTTTAGAAAAGGGGGACAGCAGCGTGAGGCATTGGGCCACAAAGGAGCTTTACTCACTGTCGGCCTGCAGGCCTCAGCACACACGCACGCGCGCACACACACACACACACACACACACACACACACACACACACACACACACACACACACACACACACACACACACACACACACACACACACACACACACACACACACACACACACACACACACACACACACACACACACACACACACACGGCTATGAATGATTGCAGTAGCCCACCCAGGAGAAAGTCTTTTCTTAAACACACAGCCTACTTTTACTCCCCCATCTGCGAGCATAATCTCTCTCTTGGAGATAGATCATCTCCCAATATTAGACTACATAATATCCAGAGTGCTTCTTTTAAGACTGTGTTAGCTTTAGCCTGGAATAGAAACCTTGGAAACCTTTAATGTCTTTAAGCTGCATTAATCAGTTAACATAATCAATAATAACTATTGACTTTTCCTTTTAAATATTGTAGCTTCAGTTACAGCAAATGAATGTGTTAGCCTAGTGTTTTTGTCATCGGAGTAGACTGTAACCGAGACAAGCTATTAATAATTATTTGTCAAATGTCAGCCATGCGTGGGGGTCGGTTGGAAAATCGACCAGTTTTGTCACAACTTTGAGTGACTGTGTGCATTTCCAACGTGTCTTTAGTGCTCACATCTCGGTGTATGTGTGTTACTAGGGACAGCAAGCTGACCATGTTGCTAAGGGAGTCGCTAGGCAACATGAACTGCCGGACCACCATGATTGCTCACATCTCTGCCTCACCCAGAGATTTCTCAGAAACCCTTTCCACCATCCAGATTGCTTCCCGCGTCCTCCGCATGAAAAAGAAGAAAACTAAAGTCACAGTGGTGAGTTTTGATGAAACCTCAATGCTTCATTCAAATTGGGATCCCATGAAACTAAAACTTTAGATACATTGAGTTCAAGTCACTGGTTAAGATGCTTTAACAGATGGACACGTAACTGTTGTTAATTAGTGTCCATGTCAGTCTTAACAATGAAACATGCATCCTGCTCATAATCTTGACATCGCTCTTGATATCGCACCACATAATGTTTTATTTCTGGAGTTCTTGTGCTTTATTTCTTCTTCGCTCCTCTCCCTTTTCATCACATGAACCACGTGTGCTGCTGACACCTTCTCTCACCTTTCACTTCTCATGCTCACTTATTTCAAACTGAAAAAGGTGTGATGGCTTCAGAGCTCGAAAAATAAAAAGTAAAAAACTGAAGTCAGTAGATACCTTAAAGTGCCAGTCTGTGATAGAAATAGGAATAATTGAATTCAATTAAAGTTACTTGGCTAAGGTTAATGTCCAGGATCTGTATGGACGTCATCCTTTTCTCGCTCTCCTCCATCTTTCCCGTCTCTGTAGTGTAAACTGTCAATTAAAGGCAAAAAAATAAATAATAATTCACACTCTGCAAATCTAAAAAGGGAATTTTCTCTCTCACCACCTACTCTGCCTCCTCCTTGTCTGTCTCTATCCCTCCTCAGCAATACACGTCCAGCTCCTCTGGAGGAGAGAGCTCCTGCGAGGAGGGTCGCATGCGTCGTCCGACCCATCTGCGACCTTTCCATCACCGCGGTGACACTGACTCTGACCTTCCGTTGCTGCGACTGTCCAGTGACCCTGACGAATATTCGAGCAGCGAGCAGTCATGTGACACGGTCATCTATGTGGGCCCGAACGGGGCGGCGGTGTCAGATAGAGAGCTGACGGACAATGAGGGACCACCAGAATTTGTGCCAATTATTCCCACTTTGCTTCGAGGTAAAACTTCAGAGCAGCATCAAACACAAAGTCAAAGTCAGGCAGCTGGAGCCCAGAACAAGGTAATTTAAATATATTTACATTTAGAGTTTAAGACAAGCAGCAGGGATCAGAAGAATGTTTGTTGTATTGAAACTTACGTCTCTGTGATTTCTGCTGGAACAGGTGCAGTCTCAGCCAGAGGACCAGCCCAGTGGCCCCTCTCAACCCCTGCCTCAGCCCTGTCAGTCACTGCTTGGGCAGCCATTGGCCCCTGTCCCAGAGGAAGGAGCCGAGTGCCTGAAGTGCAACACCTTCGCTGAGCTGCAGGAGAGACTGGACTGCATTGACGGCAGCGAGGAGGTGAGGAGAGTTTTCTGTCGTCTTTGTTATTGTTTTTAAAAGTAAATAACAACTTAATATACCAGTGAAGCGAAAGACATGCTGTGCACCTCATGTCCCTTAAATTGCATCCGCGACTCCTCCACTTGCCTCCCTTCCTTGCGTCTTAGTCCCTCCCACCAAAGACGCACAGGAGAGATGCGAGGAAATCATGCAAGGAGAGAGGCAACAAGCAAATGTGTTTTAGAGAGATGAAGCGTCACATGAATACGTCAGCTGTTTGGGCGGAGTTAGCAACTCCTTCAGCTGCACGGCTTCTGGAAAGGCTGTTCGGGTGTATCCTCGACTATAGCTCCTCTATGATCCGTCCTCGATGATCCCTCCTCGGTTCTCGGGGCAGAAATAAGAGCTTTGAGACGGCCTTCACCGAAGAGGGACAGAACAACTTCGAGGAGCTGTTAAATAAGCGACATGAGATGCAGCTAGGGTGTACTGAAAGTTTGACAGGTTGTTTGACAAGTTGAACACTTTATTCTAATGGAAAAATTGTTTTAGTTTGTATGGCTCAACCTTTTGCTTGCTGTCACAGCTTGTGTTTATGGTGTCAATCTTTCGTCCCTTTCGATAAACAGATGCTTTCAATTGTGTTACAAAATAACACAGTTGAAAAGGCATTATCTTATTATTTTGAAAATATTTGTTTCAGGACCCGTTTTTTTATGTTGATAGCAGATCAAGTGATCTTGTTCATTCTCATCCACCACCACTGAAGTTCTAATGGATAACAGTGTGTTCTAATTTTGAAATAAAGAAGACAGAAATAGAGAGCATTTCCTTTTTCAACAATCAAATCAAATGAAGAAGGGAGCATTTCTCCTTTTCATCCATCACTCTGTACCTTTGTTCAGGTGGCAAAGTTCCCCTTTGAAGAGATTCCAGCGAGCAAACAAGGCGCCAAACAAGAGCCATGTCCGCCTTCAGCTGTCCCAACCTCAGCTCCCTCTGCTCCTGGCTCTGCTGATGTGTTGGATACAGAAATCAAAACAGGTTAATTCATTACACAATCCTTTATATAAATGTTGTAATCCAGAGACTTACTTTTAGGACCTGAATCGTTTGTGACCAAGAACTGGCTTTGAAAGCTTCCGTAAACTAGTGTGACAATTGTAGTTCGACAATTCAGCATAAAGTCAAGGCCTATTTTAGTTCAGGGTTTGAAAAACATTGTTTTGTCCAACATCCCGCGGGCTCCGCATGTACTGTAGGAGGTGCAGTGCAGTTATCCTCCTCAGCAGCAGTAGCAGCAGCAGCAGCAGCAGCCAGGAGAAGGACCAATGACCAGCAGCTGCAGGACATCAAGGAGGTGGTGGAGGAGGCAGAGCTGGCCCGGACCATGATCCACAGTCTGGCACAGACTTCTGGTTCCCCAATAGTTACTAGTACCAGAAGTGTTACAGGAAGCAGCAGCATCACCTCGAACCCCCTGCACAGGGCTAAGAGCTCCCTGCATGACAGGTGAGGACAGGTGGAGTTTATGTATAATTATTTTTTTTGCAGATGTTGCTATTAGCCTTTGGAAAGTATTTGACTTTAATTGTCGAGATGTCTCCTGTATTGTCTCTCTCAACAGCCGCGAGAGTCTGAATGTGGGCAGTAACACTGAGGGGAAGGCACGGCCGTTAGGATCACCGCGCCTCGGCATTGCCAGCCTGACCAAAACCTCAGACTACAGGTAAAGTACACATATACAGTATGTGTGGGCACTCATTTTGACTGTGGACTTCAGTTTGAATGAAAACGATGTTTGAAAGATGTCTAAAGAACCTCACAACAATAATTTCTTGCTGTTGTTTCTATTATTACTAAATTAAACCGTAAGCAGCAACAATGCAGTTGTATGTGGGCTAATAAACAGTCTAAATGTGTAAGAAGACAGTAGTACCAAAGACCGGCTCCATAATGTTGGATCCTTCTATCCCTCCTCAGGCCTCCGTCCTCCCCGTCCCAGCGGTGTAAAGTGTACACCCAGAAGGGCGTGATGCCGGCAACGCCCCCTCTGTCCTCACACACTCTGGCTCAAGATGGCCAGACCACGGATACTTTGACTTCAGACAGTATGCATCTTCCTATATGTTTATACTTTGGATATGCTTTAGAGTACTGTGAGCACTATTGGAACTGCTTAAGTCTTAATGATGTATATGAATTAATGATGTTATTGGGTGTCCATAAATGCATCTAAATCTTGCACGTAATGCTGTTGCTGTTTTATGCCAACACCTTTATGAGGCGATAATACAGTCTACATAAATGTCTTAAGGCATATAAAATATAGTCACATACTTAGCCTGAGCACAACACAGTTTATCAGTTAAATAACCAGGCTTTCCAAATGTGCATTGGCATTGTGTGAAGCCAATTTCCTTGTATTTTGCAAGTGGAAAACAAAATGAATTACAATGTGTGTTTTTGATTCTGCAGACAGTTTGGCGGCAGACAGCGGCCGATCCTCCACAGACTCCCTGCTGTCCAGGACTTCTCCGGTGGGCATGAGCCCACAAGTCCGAGAGCCAACTCAGTCTCTGTCTGCCAGCCTGGGATCAGCTGAGACACTGTGCGACGATGACGTCCCACCAATACCCCTGGACACGCACAGGGATGGTCAGTTGCAGTAAAACATTGCTATTTTTACACAAGGAGAGGGGGGTGAGATGAAAAAATAAGTCATATGAGTCATATGCAAAAACAGAGGAAGAATCATGTCGACAAATATGAACAGCTAGGAAATGAACAACGTTTCCACAAATGTGGTAACTTGGTTCTCATGCTCTCCACTTGCAGCCTCAGGGCCGGTAGGATCTGTAGGAAGAGTTGGATCTCTCTCACTTGGGGAGGATGAACTAGTCTACGCTGTGGCTTCTGGAGGCGAGGAGGACCTTGATGTGACAGCTCTAATGGACACCCAGGGCCTGACCTGTCGTCCAACGAGCATCATAAGCTTTAAAAGCGACTGTTGCTCCATCACTGCCTTTGCCTTGGGCTCTCAATCCGTCTGCGTCATCAGCGGTACTGCTGAGGATGGAGCTGTGGAGGATTATCACATGGCTGAAGGTTCTGCAACAACCTCAGGGGTTACAGATGTTGTTGCCATGGCAGAGGTTAGTGTGACTGACTTCGCTTTGCACAGCAACTAAGCAACTAATTTGGCATGTGGATATGTGTCCTAAACTAGAGCTAATGTTCACACATATGGATTTGATATGATTTCAACCATAAGAACCAAATACTGAACAATACCCACCAAAGGCCACAGAGTAGGGCTGTGGTGCCAATGATGAGACATTCTGTCTCATCATTGGCATTGTCTAATTGGCTGATGGATGCAATAAATCCATTATGGGGGTCTATAAACCTATCAATCTCCAGGCAATCAAATGTATATAAAACTTTTTTTTTTTATAAAACATAAATCATAATTTTTTGGATTTGAAGATGCCATACCAAATTGAATTGTGTCCTGTTGTAGGTGGCCATGGCCAAGCTGCGGATAGAAGGTGAAGCCTTAGCCACAGTGTCTAACTGTGGTTCACCCATCTCCTCCTGGATGAGTGATCTGAGCGTGGGCAGTGAAGCTGACCAGTCTCTCCACAGCTTCAGTCAGTCCCGCAGCCAGCAAGGGGAGGCCCTGGCTGAACTTGAACCCAACCACAGCCTTTCGTTCGGAGTGGAGGGGCTGGGTGGTTATGAAAGCTGTGGCAGCCCAAGAAGAGGGAGTCTGGAAGGACAGGTGGTGCTGTCAGAAAACGGGAGTGATAAGGCAACTCCAAACAAAGACAGGCTGAGGAAAATGCCTCCATCCATGGCTAAAACTAACATCCAAATACTCAAAGGACCTAGTAACCTCTCTCCCTTCAAGACCACCATCAGTGTGCACCCATGTGTGACTGTCAAACCCATGGTTATACAGGAACCAACCATTCTCTCTTCACCTACCAAGACCAGCTTAATGAAAGACCCAGGCAAATTTAACGTACCACTTTTAGCTTCTATCTCCAGTGAGATGAGATTTGAAGACCCCTGGTTGAAGCGTGGCATGGAGGAGGAAAGGTCAAGGGAGCTTGTATGTGAAGTGAAGCCAGAGAAGAGGGACATAGAGCATTCAAATAGTCAGGCTGGAGCCGGAACCGGAGACCACAGGAGCTTCTGCAAGGATGGTAAGCAGGGCCGGACTGGGATAATAGTTCAGGTCCAGAATCAAACGTCAGGCAAGGCCAATCTCCACATATTCACAACAGACCACATATACTGTAACCGCTTTGTAACATTTCTTTTAGTTTTATTATTACACACAAATACTGCCTAAAAAAACGCCAATTGTCTGTCAGTTTCAAGAGTTAGTCAACTATAGTTCCATAATTAAGGCTACAAGAATGAATAGTGTTTGTTTTGCTCCTGGCAGTTCCTCAGAGCTCACTGGACTTCTGTTGATTATCATGAAGCTCTGGTAGCTCAAAGTAAGTGGAGATATTTCCACCAGACAGAGTATACAGGTATTGTTCTTCATTATTTCAAAACATAGACACACCTTGGGAAGGGTAGTTGTTAGCTGAAACTTCAGGCCAATCAGCTGGCCAGTGGCCAGTCCGGGTCTGATGGAAAGAAACGGTGAAATGTGATGAAGGAATGAAAAAGATTTACAGGATTCTTAACATGAAGTTGATGTTCCCTCTTAACAGCTATTCTTCCATCACCAGGTGGGGATCATGGCAGCTCTAGTTCAGGTGGTGAGGTTGTGTCGTCTCCAGATTCCTTTAAAAGAGTGGTGGATGGCTGTGAGATGGTCGCTGTTGTTGCCCATGGAGAATGTCTGACTAGTATCTACAGCCCAGATATCCACCGTACTGCCAGTCTTCCCCGCGGCTGGCATCGTCTCAACCGCCACGACGGCTTGGACAATGGAATCGAGTACCGTAATCTTGGCGTCACCAGTTCAACTCCCTGCAGTCCCCACGCCACACTTGACTGTAGAGGATCTGGAAAACAGGGCTTTTTCTCCCACAAGAAGGGGGGAATCCCACCTCTGCCACCGGTACGTAAGTCAAGCCTCGACCAGCGGAACAGGGCAGCCAGCCCTCTGCACCAACCCAGCCATGGAGTCTCATTACTGGGCAGCTCAGTAGATGATGCAGGGCTCACCAGACAACGAGGCTCCAGCATAGACAGCAGCAGACTTTTCAGCGCCAAGCTGGAACAGCTTGCAAACAGAACCAACTCTCTGGGTCGGGCCCACAGCTCCCACAGTGGTTCACACCACTATGACTGCTTCTCTCTGGAGAGAGGGGGGAGCCTGAGAGGGGGGGGGGAGGAGGAGGAGGAGGAGGAGGAGGAGGGTGAGGGGGGACAGCACCATGCCTCGTACTGGGCGCAGCCTCACCCGTGCTGGACCAGTATCTTCTCCTACTGGAAACACTGGCAGCTTCACTTTCAGTGCCAGTCCTGGTCCAAGCAGCACTCCACAGTCACCAGCCAAAGCCAGCGGCCAGTCAAAGATCTCAGCGGTCAGTAAGCTGCTGATGACCAGCAGTCCTAAGGCCAGGAGTCTGTCTGCATCCAGCACCAAGACTCTCAGCTTCTCCACCAAGTCTTTAAGCCAAGCTTCCAGCCGCAGCTCCAGCCTTCCTCCTAATGGAAAGGTAGGATGGAATATTTCTTTGCTGTAAATAAACACAATTTTAACACCTGTAAACTACATGACTCTAGCCTCGTGAGACTGTCCTGATCTCGCGAGCTCCAGTTTTCCACTCGCAGATCAGTCTGGCATCTTGAGGCAGAGAAAATTTGGAGCCGTTAGCCAAACGACCGGGCCAATCAGCGTTGGTTTTGAGGTGGGTTAGGTGGTGATAGACCGATGGTTTATCCAATCAGCTAACCAGTATTATCAGCCAGCGGTAGCCCTAATTCTGTTAGCCGCTCGCTAATGCTTTTTTTCTTTTGGATCCTTCTTTTGGAATATGGTCCGGGAACCTGAAATGGTTCCTTTTATTCCTAAATTCTCGTTACACAAATGGCAAATCTCCTTTACCGACATGTTGCTTGCATGCTGAGCTTACGAGCTATACTTTGCCTGCAGCAGCAGGGGCGGGCTTGTGGTTGTATTTTCATACGCTTCGTGGATCTGATTGGTTGATTTGGCCCGTCTATTACCAACATAGGTGATAGACAGTGACAGATAGTTCATCCAATCAAATAACCAGTATTCCGCCCCTTCCCAAAAGTTCTCCAACGGAAAGTTCCCAGATGGATATGCCGAGCAAATGCGAAGCAATCCATCTGGCGGAGTCAGGTTAACACGACTCTGCTCATCAGACAAAAACTACATGAACCACCCAGTTCAAACTCAAATGCTCAATGCAAGTAATTAAAGCGGTCATGGCCTCCATTTTTTCTTCCATCCACCTAAGCCATTTATCTGTTTCCTCAGCCCCAGAGCTCAGTCCAGAGCCCTCTGCAGCAGCAGGGACCTTCCCCAGGATCCTGGTCTACCCAGTCTTTGAGCCGCAGTCGAGGGGGAAGCCTGGCTGCCAAGCTGCCTCTCCGGGCTGTCAACGGTCGAATCTCGGAGCTCCTCCAGGGAAGTGCAGGCTCTCGTTCCAGGAGTCATTCCCAGGGAGGTGGCTCAGATCCAGCAGAGGAAAGAGGAGTTGGAGGGGCAAGGTTAGTCCGTTTTGCATTTCAAGCATTTATTAGGACATCTCAAACAAAGAAAATTACACCAGGCGTGAGATTACTTTATATAAATTGAGTTAATTACATGATGTAATGATGCGCATGTTTCTAGGCCTTAGGCACCATTCATGTGTAATGTAAGAATATCATCAATATATATAAAAAAAAACAGAGCTGGCATAACAATTTCCTGATGGTCTAAGGTGCAAGCTGCTAAATCTGCAGTTTAACTTCAACCAGGGACGCAATTCCCTCTGCTCTCTGCAGTCAACAATTAACTAAAAAAAACAACTTTAAAACAAATTCCAAAACTAATCTGTGTATGGGTTCTGCTTTTTTATCCTACTTTCATGTTCTCAGTGGAGGGGCACCTGGAGCAGGAAGTGGTGGTGGTGGTGGTGGAGGTGGCCTGGGAGAGGAGAAGGCAGCAGTGGTCCAAACGCTGCCCTCCCCTTACAGCAAGATCACAGCTCCCAGAAAACCACATCGCTGCAGCAGCGGCCATGCTAGTGACAACAGGTAGAATCCTAAGTTCATTGAGAAATGTCAAAATTTAAATTACTCACAAAATACTTTTGGTGCTGCTTAAAACATTTTATTTTATGATTTCACCTTCAACTGTGTTCTCTTTCTGCATCTAACAGCAGTGTACTGAGTGGCGAGCTCCCCCCGGCCATGGGGAAGACAGCCTTGTTTTACCACAGTGGAGGCAGCAGCGGCTATGAGAGCATGCTGAGAGACAGCAGCGAGAACACAGGAAGCACCTCCTCCGCTCAGGACTCTCTCAGTGAGCACAGCTCAGCCACCACCTCCTCCAGACGGAGCTCCAAGAGCAGCAAGAAGAGCAGGAGCAACACAGGTCACAAATAAACCTTTAAACCTATTTTCTTCATGTTGCTTTAATGACGTTTTCACTTAATTGGATTGTGGAATATCATGAAGGCTGAAAGAAATGCATGTACAAATTTGAGGGGGGTCGGCTTACTCTTGTTCACAGGGGGGTAAATTCATAATTTGCCATAATCTGTAGAGCTACAGCACCCCTTAATTTAGATATGACAAAGCTATGAGTGTGATCTAAATAACACATGCAAGTCATTAACCTACAAACACCCCGTGAAGGCACAAACTCCACAAAATCAAATGAGAACTGCACTCATGGTTAGTTATTCATGAAATAATGAATGAACTTCTCAATAACCTAAACTATTCTTATATTATCTATAGAGATGAAAGATTTGACAAAATGTGATTAGAAGACTGCTAAAGCAAAAAAAACAGAAGAAGAATAATAGAAATTTAAAAAAAGGAAGATAGAACTGATAGAATTAACAAGAAAGAACTCTATGGAGGAGAATCCATTGGTACAGTACAATGGTAAGAGAAAGCAATGAACAGGTCAGGGAAAAGTGAAGGAAGCTGTGGCTGCAAAAGGAGGTTGCAGGTAGGAAAGGTGACCCTGACCACCCATCTGTGAAATGGTAAGGGGAATGTGCTGGTGTGAGCTGTAATGAATATATATTCACCAGAACAGCACAGAGAGAGGCTGCTAATGCGCCAGCCAAATTACACTCTACTGGTTAACCATGAGGATGGATATGTGCATAAAATCAAATTGGAGAGAGGCAGCCCTTCCTGGTGTGTCTCTGATTATTATTTTAAATTGGAGTAATATTTCCATCCATGTGTGTAGGATGCAGCCTCACCTCCTGCCACACAGCATAAAGTCTGGATTTACCCTCATTTTCCTTTTAACCACTGATTCTGCGCTTCAAAAGAACATTGACTGTCAAACTGTCACGGGAACACAGAAAGGATTATTCTGTTTGTTGCACATGTTCAAGATGAATACAACAATTCTGTCCCAATTTAGGCAGATAGAATATAAATAGTAAAAATGGACAGATGCGCCACAGACTAAAGCAACATGTGAAGAGGTTAGTGCGACCAAAATTTAATCACATTTCCAGCTGAGTCTCCCTTCGTGCTTGATTTCCATTAGATTAGATTCACTAACTCTTCCATGTCTCTACCTTTCCTCATCTTTTTTTCATCTGTTCCTCTCCCACATTCGTCCAACTCTCTCCCCCTGCAGACCCTCATTCTTTCTGTCCTCTTATATTCCGCTTTCTACTACATAATGAAATACTAATGTCTCTGACCTTTCTGTGGCACACTGAAACCAAAAGACAGCTGCGACCTCATTAAAATCACCACTTTCTCTCCCTTCTCTCTCTCTCACACACACACACCTTATCCCTCAGTTCCTGGTGAATCTGATAACTCTCGTTCCTACGTGGCTGGCAATTTCTATGCAAAGCATGTGTGCATGTATGAGTATGTGTGTTCATTCTAGCGTAGTGGGCAGATTAGAGAAGTGTCCTGATGGTCTTATCTGTGAGCTTCATTAACAGAGACAAAACTTTTTATCTCACTTCACACTCCATTATGTGTTTTCAGTTCCCTTTCTGCTTGTTCAATCACTCAATACTTTTCTTTTATACTTTCCCTTCTCCCTCCCTCCAGTGATTGATCCATATCCCTCTCTTTCCTCTACCAACTATGATTTCTTTCCTCAGCTTATAATATTCTGCTTTTATATCCATGTCCCATCTTCCTATTTTCCCCTGTAAGAAACTTATTCTGAGGCAAAGCAAATGGTAAAGAGTGAACAAGTAAGGGGATCCCTGTAGAGCGCAAAGACACTTATGTTGTACGGTCTGTGTCTACTGTGTGGCTGCGTATTGATGCATTAACTGTGCAGCTGAAAACATGTTTTATCTTGTTTACCTTTTCATCCTGAATGGTCCTATGTAACTACTAAGCCCACCAATACATATTTATTGTGTTAAATTAAAGGTATATGTTGACATTTTGCAAAATACGCTTTCTTGCGGAGAGTTAAATGAGAGGATCAATACCACTCTCATATCTATCTGTTCAATATAAGGCTCCCGCCAGCAACCGTTAGCTTAGCACAAAGACTGGAAACAGCTAGCCTGGCTCTATCCAAATCTGCCTATTAGCACCTCTAAAGATCACTAATTAGTACGTTATATGTCATTTGTTTAATTTGTTGTTTTACGGGTGGTTATGTGCCATTTTGGCTGAGCACAGTGAATTCCTAGAGCTGTGAAGTTGCCAGGTATCGATCTTTTCAAGTAACTCTTGGAAAGAAAGCAAATAAGTGTACTTCGAAAAATCACAAACAATTCCTTTAATGGTATAAACTAGAAAGAGAAAAAAAGCATGAAATATATTGGTCAATAAAGAAACTTTAATCTGCCAATTATCTGAGCAGAATATCTTCTTAGTTGATCTAGTAATGTACTTGTAGTTCAGTAGTAGAAGTTCAGGCCAATTGAGTATCAAGCTATGCCCTGCTCAAGCTGTTTGTATGATGTAGAGGACGGGTTTATGGTTGAAAGGCTATTTGGTCAGTTGAAGGATAGTTTTCCTTTCAATTTGATAAAGACTAGTAACTCACGAAATGCACAACTCACAATGCATCACTAAATGTAAGAAATGCCGATTTTGTGTAATTTGTTTTATACATGTATGGAGCAGTGATAATACTTAATAAATGAAAAAGAGAGTTGAAGGGCTGCAGTATTTATGTGTATATATATATATATATATATATATATATATATATATATATATATATATATATATATATTCTATGTCTGGAAACACTCTGGTGGTGTGTAACACTGTTTTTGTCTTCATCTTATTTGTTTTTTCAGGCCTCCAGCGTCGTCGTCTGATCCCAGCACTGACCTTGGACTCTTCCTCCTCATCACCTTCTCACCGCTCCTCCAAACAGACCATCACTTCCTCTTCTTCCTCCTCCTCCAGCCCGGGTGCATGCTGGGTAGATGGCCCACTGGGGCCCCCAACTCCCTCAAACCTCCGGGGTGCGACGGCAACGACAGAAACCTTTGAGATCAAGGTGTACGAGATAGATGACGTTGAGCGACTGCAGAAGAGGAGAGACAAAGGAGGGAGCAAGGTGAGAGAGAGAAAGGAGGCGAGTGAGGCATGGGTCTAGTTTTCACCGTTTGTACAAGTAAAGGAGGCTGTGACTTTGGGAGAATTAGAAACATGGCAGGTACAGATCAGAATAAAATTGTCCAATCTCCACCGGTAAAAGACATATTCACATACAGTCGGACTAAAGTGAGAAAAAAGGATCAAAAAGGGTCAAATAAGGCTAGGAATGGGGGTGGGGAGGAAGAAAGACAGACTAACAGTGTGGAAGACAGTTGGAAACAAAAAACAGAGCAAAGAAAGCGGGAAAGGGTTAACGAAAGGAGAAATGGTGTGAGGAAAATATACTGCACAGTGGCCGGGTGAAGGAGAATGAGGAATGGATGTGGGGAGAGAATTAAAGAAGGTTGAGAGCCAAGGAGCAAAGGAAGAGGCCCAGAGGGCAGGAGGCATATTGCACTCTATGTCAAATAAATTGATTTGATGAATAATAGTTGTGGGACACATTAAAAAGCAATATGTGTAGGACAAGAGGAGGAAGCTGGAGAAGAAAAGACAGAGACATAGGCAGTGAACGGACCAGAGCTACTGTATGTGTTAATGAAGAAAAACAAGAAAAAACAAGTTTTACAACAGTAAGGATTTTCACGATGTGAATGAATCAGCATTAGCACTATGTTCTGAATGAATAGTGAGCTTTTCTTTTGAATAAATCTGCATTATATTTCCATCTGTCTTACTTTATTTTTAGAGAGTATTAAAAAGTCCCCAGATTTAGCAGAATACAGTGTGAAACTAATGAAATTGTTGCAAATGAATGCATGGTGCAGGTTTTGGGGTTTCCACTCTTAAACCTTTATGTATTCAGAGGAGGGAGCATTGTGAGCTTTGGGAAAGAGGGTGAGAGAGAAAACCATGAAAAATAGATTTTCCCTACAGCGGGCATTAAGAAAGCCACTTATCCCCCGACTGCTCCAGTGAAGCTGCTCAGTGTCCGAAGGCACTCGACTGCGGCCACACTGAGGGTCGGTGAGGTGTGAATGTTAAGCAGGCTACTGCTGAAAGAGAGCCAGATGTGTTTCACAACACAATTCTGGATTATCCTCCCGGATAAATAAAGGGGAATTAAATCCATGTCTGCCTGTCTTTCCTCCCTGTGTGTGTCAGGAGGTGGTGTATGTCAGTGCCAAGCTCCGTCTGTTGGAACACCGTCAGCAGAGAATCAGTGAAGTCAGAACCAAGTACCAGTGTCTGAAGAAGGAGCTGGAACAAACCAAACAGTACCTGATGCTGGAGCCGCACAAATGGACTACCGAGTGTAAGTAGGACTCTGACACATCAGGGAGTGTGCGTTTGTGTGTGTGTTATCATGTATTCTACACTAGTGGTTCTTAACAAGTTAGAAAATAAACTGTATGATCTGATTGACTGGATATGATATTATCCATAGAAGTTATCAAGCATATTCTCTCTAATGTTTCTTGCCTATTGTTGAAATTCAAGAGAACTTTATATTCAGTGTAATGGCAGTTTCATCGAATGGCTTTGTTTTTGTTTGTTTAAAAAGGTTGAGAAAAACTGTGCACACCTATACTTTATATCATAATAATTGCTTTCTAAAAAGAAGGTATTTAAAGAATACGGCTGGGGTTATTCTATAGTTTTTATTTTGTCAACAAATCCAATGAAAATACATTAAAACCAATAAAGCGTTAGTCTGACTCAATACTTTGTGACTTCCCTATTTCGGCCTCAAGATGTTTAGAAATGGGTCATAAATATAAAGTTTCACATTTAAAAAAGGCTCAGCTATTTTCCTAAAACAGCTGGGCACACAAAAATAGTGCCCGTATTCACTGTAATGAAGAAACATGTCACCCAGCGCAACAGTGTGGCTCATTGATTTGTTGTTTTTGGACAACAATGGAGATTGATGACACAGAGGAATAAAATCAAGCTTTGGATACACACAACACTTGTTAGTAGGATCAATTTCTCGATGGTTTTGGTCTTTTCATGGAATTTGTTGACAATAACAAAAATATAGAATATCAACAGATTTTAAAATGAGTTATATTCTCATAAACAAAGTACATATAACAGTGTTTTAGCAAATTGTGTCGCCTTCATATCTCTGCCTGTCTGTCCATGTTCAGTTGAGCTACAGCAGGCCTACGAAGTTGACTCACTGGAGTATTTGCAAGCTCTGGAGACCGTGACGGACAAACTGGAGACCAGAGTCAACTTCTGCAAAGCCCACCTCATGATGATCACCTGCTTCGACGTGTCCTCAAGACATCGGTAGACAGATGGAGTGACGGAGAGCTGGAGGACGGAAAGGCAGATACACAGCTACAATTAGATGTTGATATTTGGACCCTTTACCCACCGATTAATAATAAAAATATAGAAACATAAAAAACAACTCCTAAATAAATACATCTCATTGGATGAGTTGGAAGGAGGGATACAGGGATGGACTGACCACTCAATCCTGCATGTTATCCTTATGTCTCCTCCAGATGTAAGTAGGCAGAAGGACAGACGGACGGAGAGATGGAGGGATAAAAGGAATCAAGATATATAGAAATATTTAACAGGCCAACAGACAGATGAGTCCGGATATTTTTTCTTAGGGCTTGAAAACAACCTGAAAAACATTGAACAGCATCAAATGAGCGGGCCACTTTGCATCAGATAAATAAAACTGCCAAAAGAGGCAGAGAGACAGTTCAGAGTCTAAAAAGAAACATCAAACATAAGCAAGAGAACCAGGTTTTCCAGAATAATTAGACTGCTGAGACATCTCTTAGACAGAGTTGAACATTTAGGGAATGTATGGAGAGAAAAGGAGTAGAGAGAGGAACAAAAACTGCCATTTTTTTAAACAAAAAGGATAAAAAGAGGTGCAGGAGAGGAGAAGAACAACTACTCATCTTCTATCATTTTAGGAGAGCACTTTTTAGAGTTTACGTAGTTGAGAGCTATTGGTAGTAAATAGAGTGCTGACAGCATGGCCTGGTGTTGTTGTGCAGTGAATAAAAGAGACTGACCAAGAGAAAGACAGAAGGACAAAGGAAAATGATTTAGATAAGTGCCTTGTGAACAATTCAACAATACCATGACCAATTATCTTTCTCTCTGAATTTGTGTACATGCAGTATGTCTGGTGCTAGCATATAAAAAAAGACCACAAAAGATCAGTGTTCTTGGAAAATCTTTGAATTTATAGCCATTTTTTGAATGTGATGTTTAACAGTGGGTCAGTGTTTCACTATATAATAAACAAGCCAATACTGTATGTTTGTATGGTCTTTGGTACACTGATGAGAGATTAGACTAAATTTAAACTAAAACAGTTAACATACAGACCTACAGAACATGGACACTTACACCAAGTCCACCTTTAAAACAGCATGTTGCAAGGACCAAAAAACAATTAGAAAGATGTACATGATTTTCCCAGGACACAGAGTTATGTGTCTCAAGTTTAAACCAAGAAAAATGCTAGTTTCTTGTGCTGTTGTTTTTGACTTTACCCACAAACAGAGCACATCTGAATTTTGACCCTCTGGGGACCGTATGTTTCCCCTGATACAGGTGATGGCTTTTTCATGTTCACAAAGCAATGAAATGTCTGAGTCACACAGGAGTGGAAATGAAAATGTTTTTTCTCTGATCCGTGTTAAGTAAATTGATCGATTGACTTGACTGACTGTCTGTTATTGTATCCGTGTTGTTCTGCTCTATTCTAAAAGAAACTGAATGATTCGTCAATGTGTGTTTTATATTTAGGTATTCTTTTTTATTTGAGTGCAATGGGACCATGTAGAGACTATGTATGAAAGTAAGAGAGAGGAAATAGGTTAAAGAGATATTCAACAGTAAATTGTGAGGAAGACACAGGTACAGGATAGGCCCATTGATACAGTGTTAAAATGTCCTATTTTTATGGCCTGTATTATTGAAACAAAATAAATTTAAACTGTGTACGTGGGACAATTATGGTTGTGGGCTATTTAAATAGTTCCAGTATTGTCTTTTATGAAAATGACACGGACAATCTAAAGGAACAATTAAAATATATATATATAAAAGGAATGAAAGAGGACTAAAGAAAAAAAAAAAAGGATTATGACCAAATTAAGAGGCATAGATCTCTGCCTGGTTCCATTTGTTTTTGGAGAAATAGCAACAAGATTTGTTAATATTATCATCTATGGTGCTTGAGATGTTCATGATCTAAATGTTTGTACAAATATAAATATATGAAAGAGCCTGTTTCCCTCTGAAATACAGAACAATACCCTTCGAATGCTTCTTCTACATCGCTGTCATCACGTCTGTTGGTCACCACCCCTCTCCGTCTGAATGGCTTTCACCCAGCAAGCATTCTGGGAGATCCTGTTTGTTGTCTGAGAGGTAAAACGAGGAATAGACACCGACTATAATGATATTGGTATGATTTGTCAAAAGCATCGTAGTGCTAATTTTACTTTTATTATCCTAATAGAACAAACTCAGAGAAACAGGAAATTATTTTAAATGTGTTGATGTTCTCATGGCTGTAAAGAGGTACCACTGTACCAGTCATTCATTGCATGTGGTGTACACCTGCAGAGACAGCCACAAGATAATCTAGTGGGTAATTACCCCAGAAACTGTGATGCTTTTGACAGACTGGACCTAAGAAGCGTTTTCCGACAGAAGGTGGGCAAACTAGCCCTGCGACACCTCCTGGCGCTTCCTGTTTTTATCTCTCAGTTCACCGAAGTCATGAATGAAGGTTTATTTATTTGAGTTCAGGAGAGCAGAGTCGCTTATTAATGTTCTTATTTATTTACACCTTATGATCTTAAAAGTTACTATGCATTTAAGAAAAAAAAGAACTGTACATACTTACCCATGTCATATATAAATATATATACTGTACACATATCATAAATACGCTCATCTTTATTTTATATATGTTCTGTTGATTTTGTTTGCTCCTGTTGTTCCTGTTAAATTTGAATTCCTAAAACATGCACATCCAGGGTAGTTATGTGGTTACAGACAAGAACTTAAAAATTATTATTATTTTTTTTTTTTAACAAATGAAGAAAAGTGAAATGCCAGTTTATTCTACATTATTTAAGGCCTTGTGTAATTAGCAGTGGATGTTTTGGGAACCCCAACCTCTGGATGAGACAAATTGCCTGTACTTGTTTCCAGATTTACAGATTTAAGATGCTATGTGTGCGGTTTCGTCTTTGAGGTGTCACTGCCAAAATCTACTGTGGTAACGCTTAATTCTAGCAATAATTGTGACAAACAAGCCTGAGGTTTTGGTGGCTCCATATTGTTTTATAGCTAACATAATAACCTTTCACAAATAAGGGTTTCTGTTTCATCAGAGGCAACCGTGCTAAAAAGGATGCACTCTTTGTCAGGTGCTTTAAATAAAGTGATTCACAAAATGCCATCTGTTATATCAGGTTGTAGGGCAAAACAAAATTGATGTATGTGTTTGCTGGAGCATTCAAGAATTAGAATGTGTTATCTGGAAAATCTGACACATAGCATCTTTAAGTTTTTAAGCAGTATTGTGTGTTAAAGTCTGGGTCAGACCACATTTTACAGCAACAGAATTTATCAGCAGCAGTAAGACAATTGTAATTGGATCAGTTGTGAGACATTGAAAAGTATCTATATAACTGATTAAAACCAGTTTGTGTGTCAGTTAAAAGTAATAATCTGTTAAGTTGAAGAATGAGTTATGTCCTATGAGAATTACCCAGCGTTACTACACATGCTCAGTGCAAACCGGGGAATGTAAAGTGTCCTCTGATGATTTACTGTTTCTGAGAAATGTGGTCTGACATATTGTGTTGATGGAAGAGCAAGATGGAGGGATGTAAATAAAGAAATGTATTGAAAGAGTTTCACATCTGAGTCTTCATTCTTTAAACATATAATAGTCAACAAAGTACGGCATGGGGTCCATCCCAAACCCAATTAAATGCCCATATTTTGCATTATAGCGAAACACATCATAAATCTAATAGATCTAGTGGAAATATAGCTGCAAGGCAGCCAATGAATGGCTCCATACTGCTCCATACACAGTGACACAAAAGTCATATATAGTAAAACCATATTATCTGTGACAGGGAAAATTTAATTTAAATTCATGAACTGCAGAACATCAGACTCTTTGCTCAGTGATTTATTCACCAACTTAACAACTTCTGCTGGAATATACAACATGAGGTTTTATTCCACATTTTAACACATTTCGTTAAGAGGAACTAAAATATATTTTCATCCATGTCCTCTATTACATTTTCTACATCACCTATTGTTTGTTTTGAGGTTTCTCTGTGCATGTCGCCAAATGGACCCAATATGAGTTATGCCTCTGCAGGGGCGTCGGACTGGGGGGGGGGAAAGGGGACTGAGTACCCAGGGCCCTCATGTGAAGAGGGGCCAAAAATATGCTAGAATCAATAGCTGTGGATGCTCCCATAGAAAATCCCTTTCTACAGGACCCAGAATGTTGTGCTATGCCCCGTGCCTCTGTCAGGTAGCCTTGTGTTGATTACCACTAAGCTTCAATGGTTCATTTTTTTCTTCAGGGATTTTTTGAATTTGTAA
This sequence comes from Perca flavescens, assembly GCF_004354835.1. Taxonomy (NCBI): domain Eukaryota; kingdom Metazoa; phylum Chordata; class Actinopteri; order Perciformes; family Percidae; genus Perca; species Perca flavescens. The sequence continues at coordinate 29,319,755 of NC_041331.1, read as the reverse complement.
TGATCTAGTTATTTCTGCCAGATATAGACGGAACCTGTCGCTCCTGTCTTTTCTGTCTCAGTCAGCTAAGTTTGCCTGGAAACAATAAACCTGTGATGGATGCAAACGGTCACATGTCACTTTTTCAGTGTCCAAAATGAGAATGGACGTATACCCATACAAAAATGACCACAACTCTCTCAAGGACTGCTGGTAAACCTTAACACATAATATTTGTATTGGCTAATGAATTCAAGCTGGTTTAAAAAAAAAGTTAATATAGTAGAGCATTTTGGAAAAAACAATGTTCCACTCCAAAACCTCAAGGAAAGGTAGACTTAGATTGTGTGCCTGTTAGATATCAATTAGTTTCTACTGTGTGTGTGTGTGTGTGTGTGTGTGTGTGTACCTTTACAGCTGTAGGCAGCTTCCTAGATGACATATTGCCCTGTTGAGCCTGCTTTGATCACCCACACAGCAGGGAACAGGAAGGACGTGAAGGAAGGAATAGGAGGCAGAGGGAGAGAATAGATGAGAGAAGAGAGGAGAATAAAGGTAGCAAAAAGGGAAACGCGGGGAAAGAGGGAGACAAGTGAGAAAGGAGTAAGGGATTACATTTTAGAAGAGACGGAAGAGTGGGGAGAGAGAGAGAGAGAGAGAGAGAGAGAGGGAGAGATGTGGGGTGGAAGAGCTGAAAGGTGCAGGAGAGATAAGATGGTTGAGGTTAGGGAGGACAAACCAGGGAGACAAGTGGACACCTGGAATTTTGGGTTATAAAAAACATTAAATTTGGAAAATATAGTAAGAGAATGATCTCCTGGGTGATTTTGGACAAATAATATGCAATCATCACTCACCGAATGCTCTTTTTGTTAACTCACCTATCTGCTAAAATCATTTACGTCAGGTAAGAAAACGAGTTTAATGTCCTTCCCAGGATAGTGAGACTAACGTTCATGGTAAAGCGGTCTATGTTGTTGTTGCTGAGATCGGTACCTAATTAGATAATTGTTCTGTCCGATTGGGCTTTGTCTTAAAGTAATCCTGTTTTATACAAGTGAATCTTTTTGGTAGTTTCCCTCTCTTACATTTTTTTTTAATCAGGTGCCCATGTAAGTTTAGACCACTTTAATATGTGCTCGGAAAATGAAAATTACTGAACACTTTACTTCTATAAATAACTCCCAACATGTAAACAGGGATTTCACAAGTTCTTTTTTAGATGTTAACTCTGGCTAACTTGGTGAGTAAATGCTTTTCTCCAGAAATATGTTTAGTCTAGCCCTGTGAGTATGGGCCAAATTTAAATTTTAACCTGATGATGGAGCTAGATGAAAAGTTAAAATAACCAAAGTGATTACAATTCATCCTGAAGGGAACGGGAACGGCAATCCATCCAATAGTTGTTAAGACATTTCACTCAAAACCACAAATGTCAACCACAATTAATGGCAATAATCCAGTCTGGAGCAAAGTGATGGATGGGCCGACTGATAGACAGAACAACCTCCCTAGAGCTATGCCACTAACCTGGCAAGAATCAAAATCAAAATAAACAAGCAATTTTCATAATGTTAAATTGTGTCCAGAAAGCTGCAATATAGAGGCAGTTACTCTTCAGTTCAACAGCCCTCTGGTTTAAAGAGTCTGCTCTGATTATGAAGAAGCCTAATCAAAGATGAAAGAAAGATGAAGGGGGTGATAAGGAGATGGTAAAGGTGTGAGGTTAACATGGAGATATAGTTTTGTCTCGCTTTTTTTAATCTAAAGTGAGATTACTCACGAATATAAGGTAATATCCATTTACTCCTTATCACTGAACGCTGAAACACTGGAAGATAATCGAGAAGCGATACCGGGGATAAAATACCGTCTCCAGCTGTTAATATACAACTTGAAACAGCAGCATCTCTTTGTGTAAGGACCAAGCAACTGAAAAGGGAGAAGAAAAAGTCACCTGCCAACTGGTGTTGTTGACCTATTAAAAGCTCAACGTGTAATTTTATGAATTGGCATATTGACGCGTTAAATTTAACTATTTGATGTACTGATTAAAAAATACTTAATAAAACAAACCAAATTTGAAAACTTGGATTTTGTCATCATCAAATGTCAATTCTTATGAGACCTGACAATCAATTTGGGAATGACAGCAATTTCCAATCCTGTGTGTTGAATTTTGGCTGTGGGTTTGGAATACAGATTGTAGAATTAAATAAGGGCACGATACGAGTGGACAAGGAAAAGGTGAAGAAACCGAGGAAGAGAGATATAAAGTGAGAGATGATCTGCATGGGGAGACACAGAGAGAGGGAATGCCGCGAAATGATAGTGAAAATGGGGGCGCGCAAATGGCAGAAGGGTGAGTGAATAAAAATGGGATAATGCCACTTGGTGTCATTTCTGTGACTGGCTCAGGCTGCCGGCAAAGACACACAGTGAATATAATTTAAAACCTTTGGGGAGTGAGAGAGACAGAAAATGGGGGAGAGAGACAGTGAGCGACAGAAAGGGAGAGACAGAGGGTTAGGGTTAAGCGATAGTAAATCTAATTTGATGGCCGTTAAGAGAGGAGAAAGGGAGAGGGTGAGAGACAGAAAGAAACCGAGGCAACGAAGTGCGTAATGGAGTTAGGAAGAGTATTGTACAGCAGGACAGACTCTTCCACAGACCATTCAATCTACCAGATTCATTACTGCACAACTGCATTCAATCTTCAAGATATAATTAATAAAAGCCTTTTCTCTATAAAAGCAATACATTAAAAAACATAAATATAATATGTTTATGCTGAATAACAGTGAATAGAGAATAATTGACAACTGACTAATCCAGGACGGATGAAGGATTTGGGGAAAAGCTAAACCTTTTAGAAACATAAATATCAAACATAATATGACTCTAATCCTCCCATAGCCCATAGAAATACAAACACACACACATTCACAGGGTTTCCCTCTCAGAGGATATGCAGTCATCAGTTTGCAAAGGGTAGACTTTTGGGATTAACATGGGAAGTGTGTGTGTGTGTGTGTGTGTGTGTGTGTGTGTGTGTGTGTGTGTGTGTGTGTAACCCATCACCACATTCCATCACAGACACAGTCAGGGCTTAACTTGTAACACACAAAAACAGGGATTAACATGGGAAGTGTGTGTGATGGATATGTGTAGGGGAAAGATGGACGTTTTGAAAACTTGACTTTACTAAAACAACACACACACACACACACACGCACGCTCACTCACTCACTCACACACACTGTGGACATGAGATCACCCATTTAGATAGTATGTGAAGCAGGAGACAGTCCAGCTAAAATTCTCACACACACACACACACACACACACACACACACACACACACACACACACACACACACACACACACACACACACACACACACACACACACACACACACACACACACACACACGTTAATAAACTGAATTGAGCAAAATAGGAATATGTCTATGTATCTTTAAGTGCAGAATAAACAAATAATACATTGTGTTAATTAGTGAGTAGTAGGCATATTTTTTAACAGTGGACAGAGCCAGGCTGCTTTCCAGACATCCAGTCTTTACTGCATGCTAAGCTTGGCTAATCACCTCGCAGCTCTAGCTCTGTAGTAATGCACAAACAGGATTTTCATATTTATTTCCTCATCTCACTCTTAAAAAGAATGCAAATATCAGCAAGCATAAAATGTTGAATTATTCCTTTAAAGGGATTTCTAGTGGATAAAGTAGATAACGCTCCCTGTTACTGTGCCAGGATCATAATACTCCAATCCTTAACTTAAGTTAATGACCTGCAAAACTTTCAAAAAAAGACATTCCCCATCGGCCTCAGATTTACTTTGTGTTTAGTGCTAATAACCAAATATTTGCATGCTAAACTAGCTTACAGTTCAAAGCACCACTGTGCCTACAGTAAGTACCGCCTCACAGAGACACTAGCATGGCTGTAGACATTTGTCGTGTTTAACTGGGTATAACACATCTTAACTAAGTTCATTCAGTTTTTACAAAATGAGAAATTAACGTCAAAGCAAGTTTATCAAGACAATTCCTGATAAACTATGTAAGAAAAAGAAAAACCAGTCTTTGAACATACTGATTTAAATTCAATACATTCATCAGATGTAAGTACAAATACAGTAGGCAAAATGTATATTTCTCTACTTTCTGTTTCTCTAATTTCTCATTAATCTGATTATTGGGGTTGATTGATACACTAAAATATCAAGGGACTGGGATTGTTGTGTTGGGATGTGACATGTCGTGGTCGTGTGATTCCGTCTTGTTGTGGCGAGGATGGACTGGAACATCAGGGACCACGATAGAAATAAGTCATGGATTTTGACGTGTTATCCCTGACGAGGTCTGATACGCTAGTATTTTTTTACTGCTGTATTTGAATGTTGTCAAATAAACTAAAGACCGTATGAAAATGAAAGTGAAATTAGTCCACTAAGTTAAATGTACAGTAGCAAGTCCACTAGCTGTTTTTTTCTTTGCGTTTGTGTCTCAGTGCTTGCTGGAAGATTGTTGAACCATCTCGGTACGACATTCCTCCATCCTCATCAACAGATCGGTAGTCATGGGGTGACTGTCACCGTGGGTGGGCTTTATGATCTGATAGGCCTAGGAAAGGAGAAATGAACAAGGATTAAGAGTCTCAGGTGGCATTCGTGCTATTGCTAGAACAATATGGGCTGGCACTGTACTATAGTTGAACCAGGATGTAACGCTACAAAATCTAATAGATGTATGAAAAGGATAATTATTATTATAATATTAATAATATTATTTGAATGTAACTCGTGTTTACAACCCGTCTGATCACATCTTTTCTTACACGTCTCCAGAACTCTGCAATTAACTTGGTAAGGAAAATGTTATAACGGACAGGAGAGATGGACAAAACTATTTGAAATAAGATCATCGCTGTACAAAATAGCAGTATGCTTTTACTCTGGTAATTCCTGTTTGTAACTATTTCATCCCTCACACCTGTTTGAATGTGTCCAAAGCGTCCTCAATATGTTCCAGGTAATGTTGCAGCTTTCCGACTCTCATCAGCTGGACCCCATGGACCGGATGGGGATCAGGGTAGTAATGGCTTTAGAGAGGAGAGAGAAAGGGAAGATGGAGAAACATGGGTGAAATATAATGTTTTCGGTTGGCTTGGTGCAACTTTAGATCTCTCAATTTAATGAGAATAAATATTTTTGCTTTTATGCGGTTGTTGATGTATTGTTATTGCAATTCGTGTCCCCCCGTTTTACAAAAGTTTTTTGTAAAACCAAACTGACGTATAAATTATACATTGTATTACATCAGAGTATCTTCATAACTTCTTTAGTTTAGTGGCTGTAATGTATAAATTATCCATTGATCTATTTATTTGCTGCCACTTATTGAGGCCCAAGTCATGTCAGCAGGCTAAGCCAGGTATCCTGGAGGATCCATCATGATTTACTGCCAAAAATGAAGCTTTCAGCAGCTCTCCCTCTGGTTATACACTGCTGGATGGCTTCTATCAACAGTCCTGTCACCCCATATTGCCCTGAGTAGTCCCACACAAGACACCCAGAGGGACAAAATGAAACAACATGTAGGCTGGATTACCATACTTTCAATACATCTCAAGTATCCTCACAAGAGCTGGTCCGATGTTGCATGACGAGAAATAATTCTGCATCACTCCTCAAATCTGAGGTTCAACAATCTTCCTCAATCTCCCATCTAACACTTTGGTATAGGCTTTCCCAAGAAAGTGCGTTGCACCGATAATTTAAGGAACACTCTCTAATAGGAACCACCCGAGGCAGTAAGCTTGATTTCCACATGACATGAAAATATTGAGATCTTTAAAGTGATGTTTCGGAGTAATTTCACCCTATGGTCCTTTGCACCATGACTTCGAGCCAAACGCCCCCCCAGAAGCTTTTGTCACCTGGGTCGAATATTGGACGAGTTAGCGTTATCAGCTGAATAGCTTAGTGCAGGCGCTAATGGATCCAGGTTTGTATCTTGTAAATGACCCCACTAATAATGCCCGAAATGATACCAAACTTCTATAGTAGTACAAATAGGTTATGCACTCATAAAATTATGGATTGTAAAGTTTGTAAGTACACCAGAAGTTTATGTAAATAACACTTGCCTGCTGGCTTCTGCTCTCTGTTGTTGTTGTTGCTGCTGCCGGTGTGCCAGTTTAGCTTAGCATTAAATTAATAAATATTTTTGTTGAATCTCTTTTTCGGTGTTGTAATTTGTAGACGGACCTAAGCACTCTAGCAGCAGCAGCAGCAGAGACGAGAAGCCAACAGGCAAGTGTTATTTACATAAACTTCTGGTGTACTTACAAACTTTCCAATCCATCGTTTTATGAATGCATAACCTATTTGTACTAGTGTAGAAGTTTGGTATCATTTCTGGCATTATTAGTGGGGTAACTTACAAGATACAAGCCTGGATCCATTAGCCCCTGCGCTAAGCTTTTCAGCTGATAAGGCTAACTCGTCGACCCAGGTGAAAAAAGCTTCTGGGGGGGCGTTTGGCTCAAGGTCATGGTGCAAAGGACCCTAGGGTGAAATTACTCCGAACCATCACTTTAACTGTTTCCAGGCAGCCATATCAAGATCAAGTCCTATCTTAAATTAAAGTGTGGCAAGACTTCAAAAAAATATACACTTTTCCAGTCGCTTTAATTTGCTCTCTGTCACTCTGAGAGCCTGAGGCCGTTCACTAACATTCACAGCACGGGCATCAGAAAACAAGACAGATAATTAAATGGACAGGACCACTACAATTTGCTTTGCCAGTAAGTGTCTGTATGCAAGTGTGCTGCATATACAAGTAGGAGTGTGTGAGAAAGGAACTTTAACGTCTTAACAGCAAGAAAAAAATGACTATTTAAGTATGTGCAAGTGTCCATTATGGATGTCTCCAGTATACCTGCCTGAACATGTGGCTGTTTTACATGTTTGTGTGTCTCAGTTTCCACTTTATATTAATTATTAAGCATCCTAGCCTTTTCAATTAATTCCTTTCCATTCCAGTTTTCATTACTTCAATTAGGCAGACAAGTCCAATTAATACTGCACATATTCCCATCACAGATGCACAAAACAAACATGTAGAAAGAAAGTCATACAAACATGTATTACTTCTGTGCACTGTGTATGCATGGATATACTGCTTATTATCCACAAAACAAACATGTGCACACTGTTACCTTGTAGTGCCTTTATTTCCCTCAAAGCTAATCTCCATCTTTTACATTAAGTACACCCTACATAAATGTATAAACACACATGCTTTTGAGAGACCATTCACACACAAAGAGCTGGGACATTTCTTGTCCTTCAAAGACCAATACACACCAGGGACTTTTAGGAAGCAGCTTTGTTGTTGCTAAACACTGGAGTTCTCAAAACACTCATTTATCTGACTCTAGTCATATATCCTCTTTTCTTCTTCATCCCTCTCCTCTAATCTCTCCTTCCTTTTCCCACCTGTTTATATTTGTGCTCTGTGCCCTGCTAGCTGCAGGGATTAAAGTTGGTGACGTTGGTCGGTCGGTTGCTTCCTTCTTTCCTCTGCTGCGCTCCACTAATTCCTCTCCTCCACTCTACCTCTGTTGCTCTCTTACTTTACGTCTCCCCTCTGTTTCCTGTTCTTTCTCTCTGTATTCTCTTGATTGTAAATCTTATATAACTGCTGTAAAATGACATGAATTGCTCGCTGACATAGCATATTAAGACACAAATTTAAATTTCTTGTCCACACACACACACACACACACACACACACACACACACACACACACACACACACACACACACACACACACACACACACACACACAAAGACCTGTAAATCAAAGACATATGAATACATACATGCATCCAGCATTAATGTATGAGCATGCATGCACACAAAAATAAGGTTCATTTGAATCCATTTCACTCTCTATAACCTGGTATATTTTGCTTCTCACCAGAGTAAACAAACCACAAGAGGGTTCAATATGCTCTTAATTCAATCACATGTAAACACAAACTGCACTGCATCTGCCACTGTATTAACAGAGCATTAATCTTAAAAGGTCCAATATGTAATATTTGTACTGTAATAAATCCATAAATGACACCAATGCCTCATCAGATATTAAGGAAACATGTTAAACTGAAATACTATCTTTTCTGACAACAATGCTAATTTCAGTATTTTTTCTTTTTGAAATATATTCCGTGACGGAATTTATGTTTATGTTTTGATCTGTGTGTTGTTATCAACGGCCCAGTTTGACAGGCAGGCCAGGTTGCCAGATATACCTGTAAAAACGTAAACCCAGCGCGCTACAGCTGTAACGTTAGTACAGCCATGAAAGCAGCAAACAAACCAACAGGATCAACGGAGATAGATTCTACATGACATAAAAAAAAGAAAACGGCATTTAGTTTCTAACAGTTGCGTGACCAGAGACGTAACAACCCCCTGGTAAATATTGGAGATGTATTTGAAAGATGGAGACAGCTTAGATCCCAAAAGGACGCAGAGTTGGCTTATTTTCTCCTGAACAGGTAAGCATTAGCTTCAGGCTAATTTATCACAGCTAGCCTACTAGGGACGGGCATTTTTTTGTCATTTCAACATTTGTGTACTCACATTGAATTATATAGCTAGAGTAACCGAGTTGGTTACTCGCAAAAACAATTGAGACATAGCCAGTAAAGTGATCCCGACTGGTCCTGGCTAACGCCGCCATGTTAACCCTGCTAACTGTTAACGTTACCGGGAGGACCAGGCAAGCAGCCCATGGCTGTTTACTGTTTTATCTGTAGCCTCTTCAGCGGCTGGAGCCGACAACGGTGAGTTATTTTAAGCCACGAGAGGGGGGCTGTAAATCGGAAAGAGGGGACTATGAGTTTGCAGTGTGTTTAGCGATTGTTGCCGTAATTCTAAGCCAATGAAGTGTGTTCCGTCGGCAAGGTAGTGGTATTTTTAGCGTTTCGTATTGTAATTCTAAGCCGAGGAAGTGTGCCTGACTGGCGTCTGGAGAGAACAGTGAGGTTGTTGTGTTTTTAGCGGTTCATACTGTAATTTTAAGCCGAAAAAGTGTGTCTGTCACTTGGTTACAGAGCTCCGCGTGAACACGGGCTTTTATGACTGTCAATATAGCCAGCATCTAACGTTAGCTACTCCACTGTGCTATGGAGTAATGTCTGGCTATGTGAGACTAGCATCTAACGTTAGCTACTCTGCTGTGCTGTGGAGTAACATCTGGCTATGTGAGAAAAGCGTCTGGCAACCCCCGTTAACTTCGAGTCTGGGCAGGAGGGGGCGGGGGAAACGACTCTCCAGTATTTTGAATTGGTAGTGCAGTAACTATTTTAACCACTAGCTGCCAGTATTACACACAATATTACATATTTCACCTTTAAGTGAATACTCTTTGATTTAAAAAGAAAATCTGTTTTCTGAAGCAAGTGAAATTGAAGTTAATGAACTCGTTGCGGCCACAGTCATTTACAACTCTTTTGCTTCTTTGATAATTATTCAGCAGAGTTTTAACTCACAATGCTACGTAATAACCTGTTTGTTCACACCTTCAAGCCTAACTAAACTGCTAACTGACAAGCCTACCAATTCCAGAGGTGGTCCCTGATCCTGTGGTAAGAATCAAATCATTAAACAGGAAGTTCAAAGACCAAATCAACAAAATTAGTCCTCCATGAATAACAACAAGTTGCAATCTTGATTTCAATTACTAAGCCAATGATTCGAGCTGCCATGACACACACATCAACACCAAACTCCAATTATATTTCCTCTTTGCATGTAGAACCACACAGCAATTAAAATAATTTCATTAACGTGCTGTCTCCTCCCCTCCTACCCCCGGGAGAGTAAATTAAAGGGAAATATGGTCTTGCCGTATGCAGCTAGTTAGAAAGCCATAGCTCTCGGCTATGAGTAAGAGAAGGCGCAAGAACGAGAAATTAATAGTTGTGGAAACATGTAGAATTTCCAAGCAAATGCAGCGGAACTAATGAGGCTCTTGTTTGGAACAAATCCACGGCCTGCTGTTAGTGAGGGAAACATGGAATATCTTACTAAATAGAAAATCGAAGAATGAAAACATGGATGAAAGATTAGCTGTGAGTATTCTCCTTAATTGTATTTTGTTTTCTGTCCAATACAACAGTAACAGTTTAGCAACTTTAGCATTGCCACACTTTTGCTTCTAAAACAAAGAACATTTACATTAGGTTTAAATCACAGTTTAACTATTTAGCAGACCGGTTTCTGGAATCCAGATAAAAGCCTTAACATTGCAGTAGAGTCTTTCAAGGCACAAGGCAACCTTAACACAGTAATCTGCAACTTGGCTCCTAAACTCTTTGACTCATGCAAGATTGCATATGACTATTAGCTGTGAGCACTTCAACAAAAGAGAGATGCTCCCTTCTCTTTGTTTGATTCTAATGATTAAAGAGTAAATGTATCCAAGTCTGAATTTTCTTTAAAGTGCTCATATTATGCTCATTTTCAGGTTCATAATTGTATTTAGAGGTTGTAACAGAATAGGTTTACATGGTTTCATTTTCAAAAAACACCATATTTTTGTTGTACTGCACATTGCTACAGCTCCTCTTTTCACCCTGTGTGTTGAGCTCTCTGTTTTAGCTACAGAGTGAGGCATCTCACTTCGGTTCCATCTTTGTTGGGAGTCGCACATGCGCAGTACCTAGGTAAGGACTACTAGCCATTAAGAAGCAGAGTATGAGGGCGTGCCACGCTAGCAGCTAGGCGAGCATTATAACGTGCGTTACAAAGTGACACACGTTTGTCACGGAAGTAAAGGCTGGACTACAATAGCGCTGTTTGTGAACAATGTTTTCTGTTGGAGATGGTAAGTCCCTTTGGGGTGGACTTTGGGCTTTTTCACTTTGTAAACCTATAACATGCACAAAAAAGATATATAAGACAATAAAGGGAAAAAGCCAAAAAGCATAATATGACCACTTTAAATATGTTTCTTCAATTTGTTAATCATCTTACAACCCGTCATATTTATCTAGCAACCCCTTGGATCTACATTTTCAACGTCGATTTTAAAATCCAAACATTAATAGATAACACCTCAGGGGCATTCTGCAACCAGACTATGAATTTCACATGAGTTAAGGAAAAATCTGACATTACATACGCTAACATTGTTCATCAGTTTGTGGTTTCCAAAGCAGTACATTATTTATTTTTGTAAATATTATTTTGTACACCTTCTTTTCCTCAAATTGTCTTTTGCTACTTCGATCACACTTCGTATTTCATATGTTACCACCAACAGATCCATGAAGACTAACAGCATGGGTGCACTTCACCGATCCACCGAGGCCAGCGGCAGTTACCCGGGTGAAAATACTTTAAAATAAAAAAAATTCAGGGCTAATAAATGATGTGTTATCGGATTGGTGCATAGACTCGCGTGCTCGCCAATACCCAATCCAGCATTTAAGGCAGTAATAGAGGCATCAATACTGTTACCGGTAACAGAATACTCTACGTTTGGGGAAAAACACAACACACAAAATAAATCAAAATATTTGTTTCGGAGCTTTACTTAGAGTGCAAGCCATCACAAAAATCACTTCTAGATACACATAAATACATGAATACAATGTTCATGTATGTGTGTGTAAACATGCCTATAGCAATAAAATATGTGCAGCATGGAGACATTCAATAAACCAGGCGCGTACAGCCTGCAGCAGGTGTGCACTGTTCGCACACAGGCACAGGGAAAAACCTTCTCTACACTGTACATCACAAACTAAACAGAGAAACTGAAAAAAGACCTGCAGAGAGAGTGAAAGAAGAAAGGAATACAGAATGAAGGGAAGGACAGGAGAAAAAGAGATATATAGAACTCCCGCAGCTATCTTTCTTATCTGCCATCTGAAGAGCCCAGAGGAAGATAGGAGATGAATATGGAAGATCTTCCTCCTACACTCTCACTTTCTCACTACTGTCTCCTGAATGTTTTTTTTTCTTTTCCATTGTTGTCTCCCTTCCATGCCAAACTAATGATTAGAGCATTCCTAAAGGCCCTTTTTGTGTTCACTTTCCTAATTTTATAGCGCACTTTTTCCTGTTTTTCTATTTTACACCACTTTTGCCCCCCCTCTCATCACCCTCTCTTTCTGCTGCTCTGTGTCTGGGTATTCATTACTGTTTCTCTCCTGCAGATACTGTATGTTGTTCTGAGTGTGTTTGTGAGAGAGAGAGAGAGAACACGCTATGCCACTTGAGCTCTGCCCTTCACACAATGATCAATTAGTCACACAACACGCATGCACGCACGCACGCACGCCTGCTAGTTACGAGTGCTCTTGTGGTCACCCTTTCATCTATACTTCTGTTCCTATCTATTTCCTTGTCTTCTTTTTTACATACTTTTTGTTTACTACACACTACTGGACATACTCAACTTTTCTTCTGCTCTCTATTTATCTGCTCTATGTGTAATGTCACTACTTTAAATTACTCTCTATTCTTTCAAACCAAATGATGTTGGCTTGCAAGCCCAGATATCACATTGCACCTGAAAATGAAAATACATTTACTGTAGCTGGCTAAAGAATAAAGCTCACTTTAAAGAATGTGTTTTCCAAATACCAGTCTACAGATTATATTATGTAATTGTTTTCCAGGATATACAACATAATTCCATAAACAAACACTGTTAAACACATTACTCGGATTTCTGACCACAAAACATAATGATCATGTGTTTCTAAACAACCCTGATGAGCTGTATTTCTCCTCCACAGGGATAACAGAGAGAAATAATTGCCTCCTTCAGCGCATTGTGAAATCTCCTCACTGTTGACGGTCACTGCTTTCAGTGCTAGTTCTCCACTTCAAACTCAAAAACAAGCATATGATGTATTATATGCTGTATGTTATCTCAACAGATCAGTATGATATACCAAGTTTTTCACACAAACACACTGACTCACCTGTAGACTTGAAGTGTTTTCTCCCCATATTCCGCAGCTTCCTCCCAGTGTCCCAGGTGAATGGAAGCATCTAGAGCCATGTCTGTCATTCGGAGTTTATAAAGATTTTGATCGGGCACGTCACTGCCAACAGTCGATAATAGATGACTACAGCCCTGTAATAGCGCTTGCCAATCTAGATGGTCACTTAAGGAAAAGCAACATTAAAACTGGATGCCCACAAAATGTGAAAATTAAAGCTGCACATCCATATCTCCTAAGGAAAATCTTACGTATTTATGAAGACAAATTGGTATAGATGATGAAAAGTTGACAGTGGAGAGGTTTTTTTCTGATTGCTTGGTCAAAACTCAAGTCACATTGTTAAAGCTCTACACACAGTCAGCGAAACACAAGTCCACATCGTGGACCAAACCGTGAATCAGTTTTTCATTGCTTTCACACGAAATGCATTCAATGACCACATTTTTCCAAAATCCATGAACTCTTTTGTCATTTATACTCCACACCCTGCAAAACATTATATTCCTGCAGCACATTTTTCAATTGCTAACACACAAATGATGATGGCAAATTTTGTGCATTTCTGAAGTAACAATACTGAATAAGATGTGATAAGATGTGATGTTGATGAGAACCTCTGGCCAAATGCAGGAGAGAAGAAGAACTAGAACCCTCACAGTACTGGACAGTATGAGTTATTACACTATACGTGTTCTTATGATGTGACAGGTGTAAACCGAGCCCTGGGTATCCTGCCTTTGAGAAAATGAAAGCTCAGATGGGCCGATCTGGAATCTGCTCCTTATGAAGTCATAAGGAGCAAGGTTACCTCCCCTTTCTCTGCCGCCCAGAGAATTTGGTCCACCCATGAGGGAGAGACATCATGGCTTTCAAACGAGCAAAGTGGCAGTTGGTCAAGGCCACACCCCCACCCTCCACTTTGCCCCCCTCACCACTCTCTCCTCCTCAATAGCTACAGACACAGAAATGGCACATACTAAAGAAAGCTGATTGTGGGACTGGCTCTAGTGGCTGTAATTCTGCACTAAGGCTGAATTTCGGGAAAGAGACTTCAGATACAGTATTAGGGGACCACTAAGGCCGATATAAAAGCATCCAAAGAGCACCATATCACGGGACCTTTAATAAATAAAGTGAAAAGGTGTTATTCTTATTCCATAATGAAATACGGATTTATGTGAAAAATCATTTAAATTCCAATGTAAAAAGTTAATTATTCATGTAATGCTCCTTGTTAGTGTTTGTTAGGTCAGAATGTTATGAGTGACAACGCCAGCTTTTTGAGTGAGAATTGTTGCCAGTGTTTTGGTCAAACAAGCTTATTTTGAGGTATGAAGTGTTTTAGTGGTTTGAGTGAGTTTTGGTGGTGAGATCAGCTGTTTGGCCAAGATACATGTTGGTAACGCAGTAAGACGAGTTTTGGGAAAGTGGCTTCAGTATTGACCGATACTTAAGCAATCGAAAGAAACTACTCATTATCCCACAATACGGTAGATGATAAATGACAACAATGCTCAGTGTCTACTGGCTTCAGGGAATCTTGGCGGTAAAGGATACCCGACTCTGCTTTCAGTCCTTCAAGTCTGGGTAGAGCCTCCTTCAGTGGGCGCCATGTCGATTCTTTCCCTGACAGCATGAGTCTGTCCTAGGAAAGACAGGAGAAGGACCGCCTGAACATCCACACTGACAAAGTAGACATTAAAGTCTAAACAAACACATTAATGTCCATATTTGACATGCAAGCAGGCACACACATTCATTATGAGGAGTGAATTGGGTGATCATTCTAAACAGACAGAATTGAATGAGGTTATGAACATTTGAGTACCTGAGTGTTAACATTACAAAAGCTTCCTGTCTGGACTTTGAATATCTCATCCCAGTGTAGTACAGCTGATTGCCAATATGTGAGAATTTGAGTGACAGATTTACATAGTATCGCTATGTAGCTGTTGCTTAAGTAGTGATTCAAAAGAACCACACACACACACACACACACACACACACACACACACACACACACACACACTTTTGAGTGCTGCTGTGTTGTGGTAGAAAAAGACAAAAGTGTCATATACGGCCTATGGAAAACAAAGCTAAAGGTAGACATGAAGGCAGAGAAAAAAAGAGGGAGACAGAGAAAAGAAAACATACGGAGCGAGAGAGAGACAGTGGGATACTGGAAGAGAGACTGAGTGAATTGAGATGGATAGTAAAGAAAACTGCAGCTGAAAGACAAGATATTTCTCATTTTTCGGTAGGTGGTCAGAGAGAGAGAGAGAGAGAGAGAGAGAGAGAGAGAGAGAGAGAGAGAGAGAGGAGTGAAGAGGTGAAGCGTGACAGAGAGGAAGACAGCCAGAGATAAGACAGAATGTGAGTGAAGGAGGTAAAGGAGGAGAGGACAGGAAAGGGTACACTGTAACACGTTATGCACAGATACACAGCCAAGAGCGGCATTGCACAAGTGTGTGTATGTGTTAGAGAGAGAGAGAGAGAGAGAGAGAGAGAGAGAGAGAGAGAGAGAGAGAGAGAGAGACAGACAGACAGACAGACAGACAGACAGAGAGAGAGAGAGAGAGAGAGAGAGAGAGAGAGAGAGAGAGAGAGAGAGAGAGAGAGAGAGAATGTAAGTACATGCTTGTGTGAACTTCTGGTCTTCGTGTTTCACACATTTCATGCAATAACATTTTTCAAGTTAAAAGATTTGGGTTAGGATTGGATTAGGGAAGAGCTTCATACAGAACAAGGTACGTGTGTGTGTGTGTGTGTGACCTGAGATAACCTGTGGTAGGCAGTATTCTAGAAAAGGCAAAAAAACCTGCCATAATTTGATAACACAGTCCTCCTCCTGCAGCTCTCCCTCTCTGTCCTAAGCCCCTCCCAACAGACGAGCACAGGCATCTGCCCGAGCTTCATCCTGATCGTGATCCCGATGCCATTTGTAGCAATTCTATGAGAATTACGGTTCTGTCTTCTTTATAAACTTGTGGGGGTCTATAAAGACCTTTGAGATGACATACTGTGAAGGATCTAGCTAGCTACATAACATGAACTTGAATGCGTGGACATGTATGCACATTTGCATTTGTAGAACAGCCAATACGAAAGCCCTCTCTCTGAAATGACTCCCATCACGGGTTATATTTTCTAAAGCTTGAAAACAGAGTCACTGAGGAGGTGCAGAAGTCTAGTTTTCTCTCGGACTTCTTGAAGAACAATATGCTAAATAATAATTTATTAAATAAATTAAATAATATATATTTCAAGGTAATTTTTGCTCAATGATGCAAAAAAAACTGCCTACTAACTGCACACCAATGATCCAATCATAGGTTCAGGCAGTTATGCATGAGAATTAGTTAAGATAAAAGAAGTACTCTCATTCGTTAGTCAGAATATTGATGGAACTTTTAGCCATTAAAACCTCTCTACAGGAGTTTTTATTCGAGTTTCTCATATTGTGATATACCAGCGACACAATGCATTTCACTGAATTTTTTTTTTTTTGTAGAGTAAGCTTCTAGAATGCCACCTCCATTGTTTCAGCATTAATAAGCAAAGTTCCTGTCTATGCTGTAAGTCATGCTAAAAGAAATGTATCAAGTTAAACATCTACTTCTGGGAAAATATCTTTGTACTATGTTCAGGCTGCACTATAAACAATATCTCAAAGCAGTGTATATGAACGTGTATACCACAGTACAATGAAGAAAGATGTTAAATACGGGAAAAAAACTATGAAACTGTATATGGAAAGGTGTATTGAGACATTTCTGGACAATTGTCCATAACAGGGAACAAGAATATTGATAGGATGCTTTGATAAGACACATGCTAATTTGGATAAATGCCTTACTTTGAGTATTACCCCTAGTTGGATCATTGTGTGCATGTAAATGTAGTCATTGGCATAGTTTATGTTTGGAAATGAATAACAATTATGTAAATATAAAAAAAAAAACTGAAAAATCAGCAGCGACTGTGACGATGTCATTTGTGTGTGTCTTACTTTGTCTTGAGAGTCGCAATGCTGGCAGTGGCATGTAAAATGGTACTGGTCCTCCAGCTGTCTCTGTCGATCTTCAGTCAATGACAAAGTCTCAATGTAACTTATAGTAAGCTGAAAAAAGAAAGAACAGTTTAGTTTACCTTTTTTGCTTAATTACTTTGCTATACTAAAGAACGCAGTACAATGCAGTTCAGTGCAGAAAGAGAAATAATTTGGAATCTAAATTGTGTAGATTATGTATGGTGGAAAAAGACATACTGTATGAGTAAAGCATGTGTGTGTGTGTGTGTGTGTGTGTGTGTGTGTGTATATCTTCCAGATGGTGTGGATGCATCTCATTACACAGTCAGGAGGGATGGTGAAGTATGGAAAATGAGGGAAGACACTGCCAAGTGTCATACTGCTTCTGTTGAAGAGATATTTCACTTGGCTACACTTTTGAGGATTACTTTAATAACATTGGGTTTATTGTACAGTTTCAGATTATGTGTCATGCAAAAACAGCCTTAGGCATTGGCTCCTCAGTAGCAAATGACCGTAAAACATTCAATAAATATTGCTCATAACATCAACATAAAAAACATCACTGTCGATTAAATCCGAGTCATATTCCACATTGTTGTGAAGATGAAGTGTGAGTGTATTTTTTTACCTCCTCTTCGGGGTTGATATCTCGAACAGCTCTGAGCTGCAGTTTTGTTCCCACAAACATCATCACACAGTTTGGCCTACAGTCATGGTTTAGCAGAGATAAACTGGGAGAGAGCAAACAAGATGATGAGGGGCAGAATGGGAAGAGTGAAGGTAAAAGAGAGGCGAAGAGTGAGGAGAGAAGGGAGGATGAATGAACCAAAGATGAGAAGGAAGAGAGACAAAGAGAGAATGAGGGGAGTAAAGGGAGAGAGAGAAAATTGCATGTGTGATTAAATGTTTAACTTTCAAACCCTTCCTGGCAAACAAAAAGACAGAGAGCACATGGTAACGGTTGAGGAAATACAACTAGAGCCTCATCCTGCTGAGCCACCAACTGCCACATGTCCAACTGTTCAGGGGGTTCAATAATCACTGAGACCAATGTTGAGTGAAATAGTAATTTGTTCCAACATATTCATGAGAGAAAAAAACACATGTTGAGTGACACATCGCCCTTAAAAGATCACCATCCATCTATCAGAAAGTTTAGTGTGACAGCTGTGGGTTACCATGTGTCTTTTATCCCTGTATCCAGTGCTGTTAGGGGGGTCACCACGGCTTCTCATAATGTGAATCCTGCACATATAGTTAAGACTGAGTAGGGTTGCAATGGTATGAGATTTTCACAGTGCGATAACGTCTCAGAAAATATCACGGTTTCAAAGTATCACACAATTATCATCATTATTATTGTTATTATTATTATTATTATTATAATTATTATCATCATCATCATCATCATCATCATCATCATCATCAGTTATCCTTAAATAAATGAAAACTGATTTTCTTTGAGGTTTAACAAATGCTTCATTATAATTGAAACTTGAAACAATGTTTTTTGTATGTGTAAAAAGTATCCCTTTTAAAAATAAATTAAAAAAAATTTCAATACCGTAGAAGCTAATGTAGATGGTATGCTTTATACCATGGTATACCTTGAAACCAGTATAAGGCTGCAACCCTAAGACTCAGATGAACCTCAGACAAAAAGTTGCGCACACATGGACATGCAAACACTGATAATTCCCTGCACAGTGTGACAAAATTAGTACTCTGCTTCGGTCATAAAAAATGTCACTCATCATTTCTTTCAGTCGCTCTATCTTTTAGTCTCTCTATCTCTCTCTCTGACACATTTACACAAATAAATCAGGAAACAATGGGTATTTCTGTCACAACAAAGACTCAAATTTAAAATAGACACAGCCAATCCTCTTACCAATCCTCACGCACATTGACTGACATTGTCGGCATCATAACACTGATGCAAAATATGATTGTTTTTATTTACACGTTTTATATTACTTTACTTGGTTTTATGAACAACGTGTAAGAATGATGTGTTTCCAACATCATAATGACATAAGAACATTGTGGGGGCAGGATGTATAGCAACACAAGGCGGTCTTTTCTATCTCTTCGCTCGATTGAGCTCGCTGCCAACGTCTGTGCAGCCTGTATTTCAGTGTGGCCTTAGTTCAACAGCGCCACAAACCACAGCCTCTAAAATGATCATACTCTCCTCATACATTCATACAGTTGAATCAACACCTCTAAACTGTATAACCTTTATGAAAGTAGGATATATTATATTAGATTGCATTAGTTTTAGCTAGGTGTTGTACCTAACAAAGGCAACTGAGTGTATTACTCTTATAATTAGAGTCTTATATGTAGCCTACGCTTCATTAATTGTCACGTCAGTCATGAAAAGACTGAAAGACGTAAAAACTGAATTGTGCTGATTTTACAATATTGTAAAGTCTGTGTTTGATGTGTTTCTTTCCGGTGCTGATTATCTAATTGTTGTGGATGATGTGATTAAAGAAATTTGTATTAAAAAATTAGTATTAATATAGTAGTATTTTTTTTAAATTAAAACTATTTAAAAACCTCCCTTACCCATGAATAGACATTTACTGTCACTGCACACATGGCTGGGAAAAATACTGAAGAGGTTTGTTTGTTTTTATGACCCCCTCGATTACTGCTGTTCTCGTTTATCATATTTATAAAGCAAAACAATGTGTACAAAAGATAAAGTGTGTGTGTGTGTGTGTGTGTGTGTGTGTGTGTGTGTGTGTGTGTGTGTGTGTGTGTGTGTGTGTGTTGAGCCTTTGTAAAACCATCAGTAACCCCCTGGCTTTGTTCTAAAGTGGAGAAGTTGCAGGTTGAATATCAACTAGAAATCAAGGCCTCCTAACGATGCTTTTATCTGATGGAGAGCAGCTCATTAGCATACTAATTAGATTAATTAACTAAACCCCATCTCACATTAACAATATCTGCTCACACTAACAGAAACTAACTGTTGCTGAACCCAGCAGGATAGAGAGCCAAATATTGCACGAGTATAGAGGAGATTCATTGATTAATGATTGATTATATTTAATGAAAGGGTTAAATGCTTTCTTCTCTTTGTCCTGTCCTGCATCTTTATTTTTCAGAAAGAGATTCTCTGTGTCTGTGTTGTGCAGAAGTGGTTCACTACTGCATTATTGCAGCAGACCAATTAAATGGCACTAAAGATTAAACAAGTGAATGTAGTGCAAAACTCAACGACTGATATTCAGTATATTTAGATATGATAAGAGCTGTGTTTCACATACAACATCATTTTGTAATGTAAAACCTCTGAAACTGCATTCACACCATAGTGTTACATTCTCCAGTGAAGCTGAGACAAATAAAACTCTTAGTTTAGACAGACAAAAAACTCTTGCAGGACACCTTTCAACTACAGTACAGGCCAAAAGTTTGGACACACCTTCTCATTCAATAAGTTTCCTTTTTATTTTCATGACTATTTACATTGTAGATTCTCACTGAAGGCATCAAAACTATGAATGAACACATATGGAATTATGTACTTAACAAAAAAGTGTGAAATAACTGAAAACATGTCTTATATTCTAGATTCCTCAAAGTAGCCACACTTTGCTTTTTTATTAATAAGGGAACACACCTGTGAAGTGAAAACCATTTCAGGTGACTACCTCATGAAGCTCATTGAGAGAACACCAAGGGTTTGCAGACTTATCAAAAAAAGCAAAGTGTGGCTACTTTGAAGAATCTAAAATATAAGACATGTTTTCAGTTATTTCACACTTTTTTGTTAAGTACATAATTCCATATGTGTTCATTCATAGTTTTGATGCCTTCAGTGAGAATCTACAATGTAAATAGTCATGAAAATAAAGAAACACATTGAATGAGAAGGTGTGTCCAAACTTTTGGCCTGTACTGTATGTGCAATAAATGAACATTTCTTGAGTGTTTGTATCATATTGTCAACTCATCTCTTCTTCTGGTTTTAATTTCAGTGCTTCTCTGTGAGGATTTGGCTGTGGCTACACAATGATTTATGTTACTCGGAGTTGATATCAAGTACAACACTGTGGCACATTTCAGCAAGTGAAGGGTTATCGAACCAACTGTGAAATATTTTGGTCCAGATAAAGACCTCAGAGAATGGGATTTTACATCATATTTTCAATAGGCCGATTAGCAGAGAGGAAGAAAGAAACCGACAGAGAGAAGGATGAGCTTGGTGTTGACAGAGAAGAGAATGAGAGAGTCAGCAAATGAGAAAAACCATTTTTGACATACAGTAGAGAAAGAAAAATGATCAGAAAGTGATGGCAGAGGTGTAGCCTCACCAGAGTAATCCCCCTCTCTTCAGCAAACCCAGTGGTTGCTAGGCAACCCAAAATATGAATAGGCAGGGGACCATCCTGCGAACAAGCCCATCATTTATGGATGAGTTACGACACAAATCGCAGACACACACTGACACTGACACACGGCGTTTGGCTGAGCTTTGGTAAAGCCACTGTGACCATCTGACATCTCAACACCGGCTAGATAAACTGACTGAGATACCTGTGTGTGTGTGTGTGTGTGTGTGTGTGTGTGTGTGTGTGTGTGTGTGTGTCTAACAACATGTGGAACGACTGGCCAAATCCCACCCCATTCACTAGGACTCAATATGGGGATTACAGTGCATAGTGCCTTGCTCTGTGAGTGTGTGTGTGTGTGTGTGTTTCACTCCCACATGTCTGACAAGAATTAAGAGTCAAACTCGTTTCTCCATGCGTTCTCGCTTCTCGCTGCGTCCCCCCCGTCTTCCCCAAACCGCGTTATAATATTCTGTCAACATTCATTTTCAAGTTTTCACCTCACAACAAAAAACCACTTCCTTTCCTCCCTTCTACCTCATACTTCAAAGATCTGTCAGGAAAATAGTGAGGGGGGGTGGGGATGGCTTTGAAAGTGAGCGGGTAAAGGATGGATGGGTGGGTGGGGCTGGTTCGAGTGGGGTGATCTGGCAGGTAATTCAAGAGCAATGTTTACAAGTGACAAAGAGAGGCACCATCTAACAATGATTATGAGCTAGATTGAAATTAATGATGTTTTTTAGATGTGTATGCTTCACACATTGCCCTTTTGTCTATGTGTGTGTGTGTGTGTGTGTGTGTTACCTAGGATACAGCCCAACTCCAATCTCTTGCAGCTCTCCGTCACTGATGGTGAAACAATTACATGTCACCTAAAGGAAAGAAAGAATAAAAACAGTGGAGACAAGAGAGAGAGATGATTTGTAAAATTGCCTCAGGGAACCAACACCACCTTTCATCATATGTTCTGAACATTTTTACATATCTTTGGAAGCTGCAAAACCCCACTAGCAATGCAACTGAAACATGACATGCAAGGTTTTTGCTTTGGGATACAACCACCTGGTTTATTTAAAAAAGGAAAAATAAAAGCCTTTTGAAAGAAAATACACGTCTGTAATATTTTTCATCAACTGAGTGAGCAGAATGTTGCATCAGTGATCATGTGCAGTGATTTTTAACAGAGTACGTGAAATGTATTTGTTTCCCACAGGGCCTGTGAAACTGCGAAAGTGAAAACATTGAAGATTAAATGTTAATAACAGTATAACTTAACGACACAGAAGGGACAGATGGAAGGAAAAAAAAATACACCCAGTAATTCCTTTGGAATAGGGATGATATTAAAGTAATTTATTACCCCCTTCAACATAATGAATGTTTGAGAGATGAAAGACAGGAGAAAAAAAAGAGAATAGTGGGGAAGAGAGGATGAATTTGGAGTGACTCCTACTTTTTGAAATCACTGAATACAGAAAAAAAACGCAGTGCCATTAATACATCTGAAAGAAAAAATGGATTTGCAGTAAAATGTTTGCCAAACACGATTGTAAATACAACATTGTAGAGTGTAAAGCTAGTGGCTCTTTGGATAAACTATGACAACATTCATGAATTTGTTTCTGTTAGACAGTGTAAATTGAAGATTGCCATTTCAAAAGGCCTTCAAAAAACTGCCCTAATTTAGGAATATTATAGTTGAATATGAGCTTAAAAACCAGTATAATAAAAATCACAGAGGTATGACCAAATAATAATGAGAATTTGGTTTCGATGGTTATCAGTCATTGCAAACAGCCTACTAAACCTAATGCGCTGTCAATCTTAATCAAACTAATTTATATTTAATATATAATATCTTATTTTAATTTGAGGAGAGAAGATTAGATATTATATTTATTGGAATATAACTTCTCTTTTCATAGGTGGACAGTAGCCAACGTTCTTACAACCTGCCCAATTAAATAAAAAGCCGACTCTTAAAAAAAACCGTGAGACACCTCAATGTCACATAGTAAGTTTATCAAATTAAGTTTATATACTTTTATGAGCATTTTATTTTGAAACATATCAAGTGTTAAAGCATACAAATGTATCCAAATAAACACAGACAAGCTAAATCTACCAAACATCTTTAATCCTAAATCTAAAAGGCCCAATTAAACTTACACTCAGTTTAACTTGATCATAAATCTAAATACTGGATATTCTTTAACAATTATGTGTATAAACCCCCCACAATATTCCAGGGTGGTCTGCATGATTTAAAGGACACATTTCAGGAAATATTTAATGAAAGAGTCTGCGCTTTCATGAGACAGAGGAGAGATTTCAAACAAGGGAGAGAGATGGTTTGTTTTTTTCAACTAACAGAGTCGGCACAGAGATGGTTTGAATAACAAATCCAAAAGAAGTTGTTTAAAAGACAAAGACAGAGAGAGATGATGAAAGGGAAAACCGCAATAAACACACTAAAACATAAAATAAGTTAACAAAGAAGTGAAAGCAACAAAAAAAAAAGAAAGAATAAAAAAGTCTTTGATGTATCAATTACTGAGCTAGTGCTGGTAAACAAGTGTGCTTGTGTGTGTGTGTGTGTGTGTGTGTGCGTGTGCGTGTGCGTGTGCGTGTGTGTGTGTGTGTGTGTGTGTGTGTGTGCGTGTGCGTGTGCGTGTGTGTCGTGGTCAGGGTGTGTATGTCTGCATGGGGTAGAAGTAGATAAATAATTGTAACTTTAGTAACATTAGTATTCAGACTGTCAGATAAAGAGGCAGACAGAGGTATGCAGAAAGGGAGGGTAAGATTTAAAGTGAGCCACAGACAGCTGTTACCCATCCTGCTGATACTCACACCAGAGTCAGGACTCAAAGCAAAATGATTGGATTTGAATCTGCAGTGGTAATAAACACCACGAGTGTCGGGTCTCTTGGGGAAATGAGGCTTTTTACTCAACTTATTCATTATAAATCTGACAGGAGGGAATGTGATTACATAGAAAAAACATTGAGAGAGAAACACACACACACACACACACACACACACATTTTAAACTAAATCACACACACACACACACACACACACACACACACACACACACACACACACACACACACACACACACACACACACACACACACACACACACACACTTACACTTCATCGTATTTCCGTTGCTCTCAGTCATACATCATCTCTGCCATAACGGAAATATGTTATATACGAATAACAATTCATCAAGATAGAATAACACTTAAGGGCTTTCATGTGATTTTTCTAAAGCAGTTGTCACGAACAGCAGTAACACACACATAAATGGTTTAAATGAGTAACATTTTCTTTATTTCTTTGTGGCCCAAAAATGTCTAGGAGTAAAGTTGGTCCCTTTGCTGTCATCAATAAGTCAAAGCCAAAACAAATAATTGTTTAATTGATTAGTCTTTTGAGCTTTCAGAGAGAAATCAGTTCCATAGTTCCAGCTTCTCAAATGTGAGGATTTGTTGCTTTTCTTTATCTTGTGTGAGAGTAAATAAGTATCTTTAGGTTTTCGACTGTTGGTCATACAAAACAAGCAATTTGAATAGGTCACCTCAGGTTTCAGGAAACTGTGAGGAGCATTATTTTTCTATTTTCTAACATTTTGTAGACTAAACAATGAACAGAGAACACAGTCAGATTGATAATGAAAATAATGCTAAGTTTTAGCCCTACACACAATGATAATTAATAAATGCTGTAATATGTATTGCTGTACACTGTGTAACACTGTATGCATGATGTTATGTTGCGTTGCATGCATACGTTTGAAGCTTGATTGCCCTAACACACACACACACACACACACACACACACACACACACACCTTCCATGTACATACAGGAGGCTACTAAGGATTTTTTTCATTATCAATTAATCTGCCAATTATTTTCTCAATCAATCAATTTGTTCTATGAAACCTCAAAGTCATCACACTTTCCCTGAGCCCAAGAAGACGCCTTATACTAATTTTACAATTTATAAAACAAAAGCTGCAAAATCTTACATTTGAGGAGCTGGAACCAGACAAGATTTGGCATATTTGATTTAAACGATTAATAGATTATCAAAATCCATCCACTAATCAAATAAGCGACTAACCGTTGCAGTTCTTGAATGTACATTAGTCCCATTCACATGATGCTGCTGACAGGATAATCTGTGGGCATCACCAATTTAGGGTCAACACGTTATAACTAAATCATTGAATAAAAATACCAAATAAAGATGATGAGAAGTTCCGATGACATGAGTTGATCCATTCAGATCGACAAGCAATACGAAAGATCACACAAGTTTGTGAGTGTGAGAGAGAGCAAAGAAAGTTATCTTGCCGACATACACCTGTCTCCTGTCTGAAAAGGAGTTTTGGAGTCCCCCTCCAACCAAGTTTTTACCTTATTAGGAAAAGGCAGCATTGGTTAGTGACAGCGGGGATGAAGAGGCGGCCATGCAAAGAGAACAGAAGACATGGTTTTGAGAAGAGGGAGAGGGGTGATAAAGTATAGAGGAAATTTATACAAACTGTGGTAGGGTACTCTCAGCTGGGCATAGATCTCTCTCTGTCTCACACCCCACACACCCCACACAGGATGAGAATCAATCGGGCAGAACACCCACATTGGTGGACGCCTTTTGTATCCCAAATACACACACAAACACATACACACATCCAGTATATAAGCGGGCCTCCCTGCTTGACACAAAATGGTACACAAAATCCTGCATCTTTATATCTGCCACCCACAGCTTTTTCTCCTCTTTTCCTGACTACCTACCTCTCTTCCAGTTTTCTTTCTGCCTCTTCCTGTCTGGATTAAAGAAAAATACAGTAACAGTATCTTTCTAAAAAATATCTTTCTACAGATGCAGCTCACATCAACAGACAGAACGTGATTTGATGCAGCTGGTGTCACCACACTGAAAAATGTACCTAGAAACTGTCACCTTAAACTCTGCTTCACTGTGTGTTGACGACTGATGTCAAATTAAGCTTAACTGTGACAAGCATGGGGTCAATCTGATTCCATCCACTTTCTCAAATGATTTGTGTGGACTGGAAGTGGTAGACCACAAAGTGCTTCAAAAAAAAATGTGATTCATAACTTACGCTGCTCCGGTACCTCTACAAAGAAGCATCGCTGCTGGATAATGGAGAAAACTTTGCAGAAATGTGAGTTATATGTAGGTATTGTTGCTTCTTCAAACATGAAGCTTTGCTACTCTTCCCTTACATTTTTTTTTTAGGGTGGCTTTAGACTAGAGCTAAACTTTGTTAGTCAATTGATTAGTTGATTAATCAATTAGTCAAGTTGTTCCCAAACTTTTTCTGCAGGGCCTTTAAAATATGTATAATATCTCTCCCCCCCCCAGTTTAGAAACCACTGAATTAGTCGATTGACAGACTATTAATCTGCAACAATCTATTTAACCCTTGTGTTGTCTTCCCGTCAACCTTGAAAAAGAACTTTTTTCCCCCCCGACGTTTTTGACGCTTTTTTTTTTTTCCACATTTTGTTTTTGCTTTTTCCAACGTTTTAAATTGTTACATTTTGCTTCTACACATTTTCAGCGCTTAATTCTACGTCCCATAGAAAACGGGTCAATGTGAATTCAACTTTCAGTTTGTGTTGATTCTAGCGGCCCCTTTGGACAAAAGCGGTAGAGTTTTTACCACACCTGCTGTCGTAAAGGTCTTTTCTTTACGGTGCTGTATTGCCCACTGTAGATTACTGAGTTAGCATTAACAGGAGGTCATATAGTTGTGATGAATGTTTTTCTCAGACAGAAAATCATTCATTTACAATAAGAGAATACGTAACAGATGCATCGTAGCATTTCAAGTGTTGCATATGGTAACATAGCCTACTTTGGATGTATTATGAGCTAAACCGGGTAACGTTATCACTGTCACTGTGTCACGAGCAAAATCGGTGACCCATCAGATTGTGTGCCGTGTAGCACCGTCTACCTGCCGAAAATAATTTTGTGCGTTATATCAAACTAGTGTTCTTTTCACTGTTACTCTCGTTTGCTGTTACAGGTCATTTATGATCATCAGATGAAAAATTACAGTTTCAGAAACATTTAAAAGTTACATATAGTCACTTTAAGTATATTTTAGAAAATGATGTGGTTCCAAATTCGAATATTTTTTCTGGTCTTTTAGGATAGTACACTTATTACTTTTGACTGTTAGTTGGGCAAAACAAGCACTTTTAATATGTCACCTTTCGGCTCTGGAAAATTATAATAGACATTTCTCTCTTTTGTATGATAGGAATAGAGAAAATTATCGGCAGATTAATTGCAAATTAAAATTGGTTGCAGCCCCACTTTAAATGCACTTACAGAATACAGTCAACCTTTTTCAACAAGGTTTTATTTCTAAAGGGAGAATATCACTTTGTACTTTTATCTATTTTTTTTCTATTTATCTTTTAAAGGATCTCTATTGAAGGATATCTTCTAAAAAGCTCACTGCTTTGGAGGGGTTATGCATTTGCAGAGAAACAGCACATAATTTAACAGCACAGCTGGGCGAAAATATGACCAATAAGTAACCATTGGGGCAGATGTTTTCTACTTATGATGAGAGATGGTAAGTTTACCTGTTTATTCATAACCTCCCTATTAATAAAGAGAGCCCTCCACAGCTGCGAGTGTGGTTCAGATGAGGTGACACTCAGGTGGTGAAGTGCCAGTTTGGGAGAAGGCCAGAGAGAGATGTTACAGTGTCTGGAGGGCTACTTTCTATCCATCTTGAGAGAATGAATTGAGTTCCACAAAATGAAATGAAAGGAGCTCCTTAGCAAATAATAAAGCAGAAATTAACAGCGGGTTCTTAATGGGGATTACAAGCCAGATATGATTCAGCTACTGCCATACCCGCTGTGGAGAATTACACAATTACTGAATCCGTACAAAAGATACCAAAGCATGCATTTTGTCTGGAAGGCTTTTCTTCCAGACGCTGCAGAAAATGTCAGTCCCCATATCCGTTCATTTGTTTGCTCATTTATTTTTCTGCCTGTCACACACAGCATTTTCAGCTGATTAGATTTGGATGAAATGTGTAGAAATGATGAATGTGAGATAGAGAAACAGAGACAAAGACAGGCGAATGAGTGAAGGGTGTGGTGAGCAGCCTGTGATGTGGAAAATGAAAAAAAGAGATCAAAAACACTCTCTCCAAAATGTCATCTTCTGAGGGAGAATAAAAAACTAATAAAATGTTTTTTTCACACTGGTGATACATTTGGACTTCATAATGTCCTTTCTAAAACACTCTTGTAAGATTTAGTAGTATAATAAAAACCAAATAGCTGTAAATAGAAACAGAGATAAATAACGTTGAATTCAATACTTCATTGCTACCAAAAAAGGAAATATTTAACTTGTGGTTTTTAGTCAAATTGATGTAATGAATCTGGTAATTCCATAACGCGAAATATTGTCACACCAGCAAAAGCTGTCAAATCTGGCAGAACCCCTCCTGTACATAAATAGATGGGACTGTCCTTCCAAGAAGAACAGCAGCCCCAAAGTGCCCCAAAACAAATTGTGTTTGTTAGAGACTAGAGCAAAAGGAAGTCAGGCAACTCTGTTTGAAAGTGACAAAGTCCACAAAGGGAGGTTGGGGTGCATACATTTTTAACTCAAACCATGAGGTTTCCCTAAACTTAACCAAGTTGTTTGTGTGCCTAAACCTAAGTAAACTAACCTTAGTGTTGCCACATCATACAATGGATTGATTTTTCAACAGTAATTTGTGACCGTTTTGGAAGACAGACAAAATATGTTGTCCTATCGGTGGTGAAACACACCATGTTGTGGTATGATGAGACTAAAGGAAAGCTTACATGACAGGTCATAGGTCACAGGTCAGGCGATGAGAATATTCAACCAGTCTCTAACAACCAAACCTCTTCAACAGTTTGTCTATCTACAGATTCAGAGAGTCTACGTAGGCAGCTACATGATAAGGAAATGTTTTGTCTCAGGGCTGTCTCCTTTTGGAGGTCGGTGGCGCCTGCAATATCTTTGTTCAAGGTTCAGCTCAACATAACATCTCCAGCATGAGTTTAAATACACCTTCAGGGAGACAGGAACTTCTGAGTTGGGACGGCACTGCACAATAACACATTGTGTTTAAACTGTACTGCCTGCCTAATTGTCTCCTCAATTGAGTGTTCATTAAATGCTTCTGTGTAATTCATCAAGGTTCTTGGGCTCAGGGAAAGTGTGATGACTTTGAGGTTTCATAGAACAAATTGATTGATTGAGAAAATAATTGGCAGATTAATTGATAATGAAAAAAATCCTTAGTAGCCTCCTGTATGTACATGGAAGGTGTGTGTGTGTGTGTGTGTGTGTGTGTGTGTGTGTGTGTTAGGGCAATCAAGCTTCAACGGAGTTCTGCTGCTCCTGAGTTTTTTTCTTAGCACTGCCACTTTAGAAAACACTTCAATGTGTCGTCCCATAGGGCATGGACAAACGTCTTTTGTTGTTTAATTGGGAGGACTTGGAATAAAAAATAATGAAAAACAAATATGGATGAACAGACCAAAGTCATCAGCATGACTGTAATATGCATTATTACTGTGTCCACTACTCTTATTTATCATCCTAACACCAACTGTTTTCTAAAAAAAACAACAAAAAAAAACAGGCATTCTCTTGGTCTTGATCTTTGGAAGGCATCTTTGAAATGCATCCTGGACTGGATGTACTGTCGAGATGAAATGAGGATAGATGAGATTAAATCAAAACTTAAAAAAAAAAAAAAAAAAAAAAAAAAAACACTGACAGGTAAACTAACCAGAGTGCTCAGTAACTCCAGTCGGCTACACAGGACTGTGCTGTAAATGTCTGTGCTGACGTTAAGTATTCAGGGAGGGAGGGTCAGATAAAAAGGTTTTTAGTGACATTTTGGAAAAAGTATACGGGTGGCACATCTCCAAGTGGATGGATGGGGGTTTGGGACGGTTGGGAGCGGGAGGTCCTGTCATCGCATATCGCACGCATTGGATTGGTTTGCTTTGTCCTGTCACGTCAGTTCAAAAAACGTGTGACTCAATGGTTTATGTCTTTAATGTTGCTGGAATTGGTTCAATTACTGTCAATCAGGGAAAAACTACAAAGACCATCAGACATAATCAAAGGCTGCATCTGTATGTATGTATGTGTGTGTGTGTGTGTGTGTGTGTGTGTGTGTGTGTGTGTGTGTGTGTGTGTGTGTGTGTGTGTGTGTGTGTGTGTGTGTGTGTGTGTGTGTGGCATGTGTGCACTATTAATACTATGATAAAGTATTTATGACCTAACCATGGTTCTTTCATGTCTCAATAGACAGGCAGACAGACAGAATTACTGGGGAAATCTAAGAAAAAAACTAGGCTAAACATCATCTACTCACACATGCACACTGCTGCATGCACATACACACCAAAACACACCTTTTTTTTATCTTTAAAAAGTGAAAAAAATGAAAATGTCCCTTGATGAGGTTTTTTTTAACATTAATATGCGTTCCCCCAGCCTGCCTATGGTCTCCCAGTGGCTAGAAATGGCGATAGGTGTAAACCGAGCCCTGGGTATCCTGCTCTGCCTTTGAGAAAATGAAAGCTCAGATGGGCCGATCTGGAATCTTCTCCTTATGAGGTCATAAGGAGCAAGGTTACCTCCCCTTTCTCTGCTTTGCCCGCCCAGAGAATTTGGCCTGCCCATGAGAAAGGCCAAATTTCCTGGCCTGCCCCCCCTCACCCCTCCTCAATAGCTACAGACACAGAAATGGCACATACTAAGGAAAGCTCATTGTGGGACTTGCTCTAGTGGCTGTAATTCTGCACCAAGGCTGAATTTCAGGAAAGAGACTTCAGATACAGTATTAGAGGACCACTAAGGTCTATATAAAAGCATCCAAAGAGCACCATGTCATAGGACCTTTAACCATTATTAATATCTTGCACGGTCCCGCTAGCATTTTTGGGTAACACTTTATTTGAAGGGGATTTCATAATACTGACATGACATGGTCATCATTATGACATGACATCTGTCATGAACATGAAGGAGTAATTTTGAGTGTTCATGACTGTTGTCATTAAGTATCATTCTTTAAATTATGACACTTTTAATGCAAAGTTAGCATTGTCCGAGATGTCTTTGTAATGACAACTTGACATTAACCTAGACAACGTAACCGGTCATAAATAAATGATGTCATGACAGACCTAATTATCAAACATTACATTAAAATGTCATTAAGAGGTTGGTTTTTACATTGGCTGTCATGAGAGCATTGTAATTGTGTCATGAATATGTTTCCTTGACCTCAAGTAAAGTGACACAATTTGAACCTGTCATGAAGTTTGATTTCATCATCAAATGCTTATATGACGTGTCATGAATAATATCCATAACCTCAAGTAAAGTGGAACCATTTGGACTTCATTAAGATGTCTTTAAAGTTATAAGACCAGTTTGACGACAGTGAATGCAGTACCGCCCCCCACACCCCTACTTCACGACATGAGTGGATAACACGTGTTTACATCCATTGTTTTGATTGAGAGACCCCTAGCGGCAGAAAATTACATATTGTACGTTTAAAGGGTACATTGAATCATTTTCACAAATATCTCTGTTTCCTTTATGTCTTACCTAAACTGTTCTTTATTTCGCTCACAACCAATGTGTATAAGAATATGTATGAGGGCAAGCACAATAAGGAGGACTACAAGATTTATTCAGTCAGTTCAGACCTCATATCAAAAATACACATTGTCATTATATCCTGACTGTCTGTCTGTATAATTTAAGTTTGAGCAAAAATGACACCTGGCAAAGTACTCTGCTTCTGTGCTTCACATTTTGTCATGATCACACATGCACACACACGAACACACAGAACATAAGGTGAAAACCATACCAGCGTCGCTGTCATGGCTAGTAAACATGAAAAAATCTGTAATATAAATCTAAACTTTCATAAATGTGGTAAGGTAGCCATGGCCTGCTGGTGCAACAGAGCAGCAGTATGGATGGACGTGTGTCTCAACCAGCTGCTGCTGGAAACACAGTTCATTTTTAAGTTTCCTTCTCCACCTTCTCCATTACCTGAATGGAGGCTTAAGAAAAGGCTGCCTCACTGCATTGAAGACTGGTTTGTCTCTAGGTGACAGAGGTCATTTCCTGACAAGATTTCCCTCAGGAGCAGTCAGCTAACTGTCCTGTGTGCTCCTGCTGCCACAGAGAGCACCATGTGTGTGCTGAAATGCTGTTTAATGTGTGACACTGCAGACAGAAAGCTCCTGCCAAGAGCTACAGTTAAAATACACATTATTTTACAGCCAGAGGTCTGAGTTTGAGCCACAGTAACATCTGAAGGACATACTCAAACTAAATCAGTGTCCAACTCCACTGCTGACTGGACAGATGACAGTGCAGTTATCCTTCATCCCAGAGCCCTGTAGCAACACCTGTAGATGGTGTGTTAGATGCATTCATTGATGTCACTGTATTTCTTTATCATCAAAGTAGTGTATTTGTGGTGCCAAAGAATTGGCAGATTCAATATTTAACTGTCAGGCTTTGCTTTTGCCTGATTATTGTCACTACACTTGGTTGCTAAAACAAGATTTCTTTGGCGCCCTGCTGGCGTAGGGGTTAAGCCGCTGATAATGAACCACAAAGTCCCTGATTCAGGGCAAGGCTTGGCACCTTTGTTACATGTCATTGCCTATCTTTTGCTCCCATCATTTCATTTCCTGTCATGTCTTAACTGTTGACTCACTAATAAAGACATACACATGTAATGCCCCAAAAATATATATTTTTTGTCTAACTTCTACCAACAACACTGTTGGTTCTGCGTTCTTTACATTGCATTCCTACTTTCAGCCTCATACTAATCAGGTTCAGGGGAGCAAAACAGAATGAAAAGGGAAAAGAGGTGAGAGAAAGCGATAAGATGTTTAAACTCGTTAGTAAACTTGTAAGTGAAGTTGCTGAGCGGCGGGTTGAATTAGAGAGGTGCACCCTGGGAAAATATTGAGCAGAATATTGAGTGCAAGGCCACAAAGGAGAAACAGCTACAAGCAACCGCATTGAAAAGTGTGGCCCAGAAGCCAATAGGTTTTTCACTGAAGTCTTTCAGGGAATACACTAAAGACTTTGGGAAATGACCATGATGGGCAACCAACCCGGTAATGAGAACACAGACACCAAAACCTTTTTTGTAGTAGACTGTTACTACAATGTTTTTATGTTTGTATGTGTTATGTTTTCAGTTCTTTACATGTACATGAATCTCTGCAAATACCCAACAAACACTTAAATACCGCCCCCACCCCCACAATTCTGGTATGAAATACACTGCATTTGTTTGTGTTTGTGTGTGTGTGTGTGTGTGTGTGTGTGTGTGTGTGTGTGTGTGTGTGTGTGTGTGTATACACACAATCACAAGCAAATCTTACTGTAGGTGGTGCAGTGCACACAAGAACACAAGATTGCCTCTTGCTCACTAATGACTCATTTCCATGCTGATACCCAATCATCTCTGAGAGAAATGAGAAAGAAAGTCGACATGTGTTT
The DNA here is from genome assembly GCF_004354835.1 of Perca flavescens. Lineage (NCBI taxonomy): Eukaryota > Metazoa > Chordata > Actinopteri > Perciformes > Percidae > Perca > Perca flavescens. The sequence goes on along the minus strand of NC_041331.1, from coordinate 29,285,703 downwards.
TTATCAAGTTGGCACATTTTTAGCTCATGAGCTCCTAAGCTGCTGCCCCGTGTGTGTGACTGTGCATGCACGCGCACACGCACGCATACTGTATATATCATATGTGTAAACCCATTGCTATTGTAAGCTGCCTAGTCTAGTAAAGGTTGAATACCATGCAAAGCAATTCTTTGATCAGTGAATGAGTAAAGGTTACACCCAACACTGACTTTCAACAAAACATGCTACACAATGCTACACATGCAATCTCAAACACATGTAGAGATAGTAGTGTTTATACAGTAAACTGTAGCTAAGTATGGCCTACAACTGCAGCACATCCAGTATTACTTCAGCTCACATGCAGACATGACCGGAGAGGTCGATCTAGTTTCTGTTTTATTCCACTCCATCTCTTGCTTGCTCAGTTTCTCTCACTAATGATTTTCTGCATAGCAACAAGAACAGAAAAAAAGAAGGAAATGGAGCAAGAAAGCAAGCAATACAGTTAGATAACACAAGTAAGCAAGAAATTAAAGCTTGAAAATACAATTTGGGCACGGGTTAAATCAGAAGTATAGTGGTGGGTAAAAATGAAAAGAGCAGGTTATTGTTTTCAGAGCAGTATTCTTTATAGGAAATCGTTTTTTACTGCTTGACTGCTCTGCCGTAGTCTGAATCAAAGGGCGTTTCCCAGGGGAAAAGCTATTCCTCTTCCACTCTGAAGGCAGCAGCTCTGAATGTTTTTTTTCACTGTGCATTTGCAGCACCCATAACTTTTGTGTCACAACTAAAACTTATTTTTCATCCTTAACCCTGGATGAACACAAAAGGCAATCACAAGATACAGAGCACGTATATAAATATCACACATCAGTCCAAGCATTTGAATGTTGTGCTGGATTGTATTGTGGTTGCTTTATGAAATACAAACACTTGTCTTATTCACCTGTATATATGTACTGTATAATTTACACTCCTCTCCTTTTGGTTTTACATTGTGCTCTTATAAAGCATTATCTTATAAAGAATTGTTCATTTGTCAATCATGACAATTGTCACATATGTCCGATTACAAACCACAACACTTTGTGTGTGTGTGTGTGTGTGTGTGTGTGTGTGTGTGTGTGTGTGTGTGTGTGTGTGTGTGTGTGTGTGTGTGTGTGTGTGTGTGTGTGTGTGTGTGTGTGTGTGTGTGTCCTGGAACACACATAATGCAAAAAAAGTATGCATAAGTGGGATTAGTGTTTAAGGATCTTAAAATACACGTCACTGTGTACATTCTGCAGGTGTTTATCTGAGGTGATAAATACGACTGTGTGTAGGTAAGACAGGAGACGGAGCAAAGGGTTAAAGCTCGTCAGCCACGTGATCAGATGATAAAGCACGCACGCGCACACACACACACACACACACACACACACACACACACACACACACACACACACACACACACACACACACACACACACACACACACACACACACACACACACACACACACACAAAGAGCTACTGAACTCCTTCACACAATTTACATAATAAAAAAAACCTTCATTCTCAAGTTGAACACTGATTATGCAAACCACTTTGACTGCAGAGATCACTTGTTCTGATACTGTCAAAGGATTGGAAAACAACTGCTTCAGCACAGTGACTGCAGCCAGATATAGTAGTGTAGGATAAACCACTCCACATTTGATACTGGTATATTAAAAAAACACCGTAACCAAATGCATATATTTGTAAATATTTCTGCAGTTGTGCCGTTAAAAATAGTCATGCCACTATATCTACACAGACAATAAAGAGAGACAGAAAGGGACAGAAAGCAAAAAAAACACACATCTAAGATCAGAATATTTCTCACACTAAGGATAATGGACGGTGGATACCGTATTACTGCAGCTAAAATGGATACACCTCCGACAACAGGGCCTAACTAACGAAACTAGCTGCTTTAGTGTTTGGGTGATGTTACATGATGATAGTTTTAAATGGATATGAGGATGGAATTTTAGTTTATATCACAAGTGTACAGACCTATACAGTGCATGTTAGTGTGTGAATGAAACTAAATATGCTAAAGATTTGTATTATATTATATTTATAAAAATTAAAATGTAATGGCTTATACCAAAACTAAACATAAAACCTGTGCAAAAATGTAAAAATCATCATATTTGTTAAACATCAATGAGCAGAAAAAGAAGAAAAATCTGAGTATTTATGTTGTTGATTTATTCTTCAATACATCTTTGCACTATTTTGTCCCTCATTTGATTTCCATCTGTTAAATGAAGAGCTATCAGAGAGGTTACTGTTGGATGTTAGATTGACATGTGTGCCCCCAGGAGACTCTGACACTCACGAGAGAGATGTCAGCAGTACACTGAAATTGGGCCATCGAATGTATGTTTTAGAGAGCAAGCCCCAAGGCATACAAATAGTGTGTTTGGACACGTTTTTCGGGGGGCAAACATGTTGCCACTCTAGTGGTTGCCAAGTAACTAATGATGGTCCCTCCCTCACACATTTTCAGTACCGCTTATTACATTCTGGGGCACGGGGCACTTTAGCAACTGCTGATCTCATCCCAATTAATTTTCAACTTCTGGGCATTTTTAACTTCTGGGATTTTATCATGACATGGTACAATGACAGAACTGTCCATGGCTTAGAACAACTTCACATCCTTTAAGCCAAAATCAAATTACTGGGTTTTTGCGGAAGGTTTTTTGTCAAAGCCTGATGTTTATTTTTATCAGTAGTCAAATACCACAGGGCTCAGGCTTGTTGCTAATGTGTGAAAATAACATGCATCACTTAACTACTAAGCAATGTGGAGTATAGCCAGATGAATGCATTTTCTTTCTTTCTTTCTTTCTTTCTTTCTTTCTTTCTCTCTCGCTGTCTTTATTTCTCTTTCACTTGCATTCTTTCATGTCATTTGTTGGCTTTCCTGATTATCTTTGCCTCTTGTAGAGCTTTCCGGCCTTTAAGAAAAGCAGAAGACATGTGTTGTCATAGGCCTAAATAGTGAATCAAATATTATATATTGACCTTAAGGCTTTGGATATAAATGTAAATGGGGTGAGCACAATAAAAGTGATGTATTTTTGTATCATGCCAATACAATACCAATAAACACAAACTTCCGTGAGGCCTATGGTGGGTTTTTGTTGATAGTGTGTCAGAAAGATGTTGAGCTGCTTCTAGTCATTTTTAGAGCTTAAAGTTCTCGCTCTCATGTTATTCATCCTTAATTGATTATTTACCGATTGTTTTACGGTCTTAATGCAGACTGACTGCACTGATTGGGGTAGGAAAAAAAAATGTATAATGAAAATTGTTAAAGAAATAAAAGAAATGTAAGTTAATGAGATTCTTTTGGCACATGGCCAAATATTTCCTATTAAGAGAATTATGACTTATGTCTATGTGCATGGTCTTCTCTCTAGATTTTTTATGGCACAGATACTGTTATCATCAATTATCATCCCACAGTAACAAAGACATCATACCCATTACAGATGTGTTTAAGAGAGAGAGAGGGGGGGAGAGGGAGAGAGAGCAATATTTGCAGGTTTCTGAGTGTAGGCATAGATAACTAGAACCAAAAAAACTGACTTTCCTCCTTCTACCTCTCTTAAGTTGTATTTCTTCTCTTCAGATGCTGTTATCGGCTTCCCCTGTGAATGAATATATATACAATTGTGTCTTATCTGAAAATATCTTTAATCTAGCATCAAATTCTTGTTCAGACTACACTAATGCTGAATAAATATGCCGTCAACAACACAGAGATGTCTTCTGTGGCAACCAAAAGTAAAAAGACACATACCGGCACACTCTGCGGTGAATCAGAGGAGGAAACATCCATGAACACTTAACTATAGTGTGTCTGCCAGTTTTCACTGTGGCATTACATGAAAACTTGCCATGATTCACAGATCTACAGAAGCCGAAGCAAAGGGGTAACCTGTCAATCTGATGCATCATACTAACAACAGATTAGAGTGGGATGACTGAAAGAGTTTAACCTCATTTGGTGTTAAGCAAAATATTTGAACGGTGTATGTTGCTGAGGGTTGTGCAGAAGGTCCATGAGATGACTGGTTCCTCTTGTATTGTAAAAGTTCCTCCTCATCATGTAAATGCAATAGTTTTATTGGTTAGTGAAGGAGTAACTTCAATCTTACCTCCAGAAGTTGGCTATTAAGATACAGAAGCTACTAACAATGAGTTCTAAATAACCCCCAACAACCAATTTCCATATGCAAAATTATGTATAAGCTCTGAGTTGGGATTTGTTCAGTATGCAACTGGTAACCTAACCAATCTTTATTCTGTTACCTGTGAGCCATGATTGTGTATTATGTGACTTTTAAATAAATCATACAACAACACAGGTAATGCTACCCTGTCATCTACAGCTCATTGTGTTTGAATACACTTACATGGTCCTTCTCCACACTCACACACACCCACCTGTGTGTCCTTCACAGAACAGAGACTCCTAATTTAATTGGTGTCATTAACATAAAGACATGCAATCAGGGAATTAGCATAATAGTGAGAATATGAAAAGGCTCGTCCTAAAGAAAGGACACATAAATCTCAAAAATATAATTTAGCCATGGACAACAATTCAGTCTTGATTTAGCTATAGTATTAGTATTTATATAAATTGTGACTTCAATTTCCCAAATGTAACAATGACACCGATAAACATGGCTGAAAAAAAGCAATAAAATAAAATCTATACATCTACTGAAACACTATTCATCCCCCTCACTGTCTGTTGGAGCGTGTGCACCTGTGTGTTTGAGTATTGTCGTGGAAGTTTCCTTTGCAGCAGGGGGGAGAGTTTTTCAGAATTTGCCATTACAATATCCACACAATTTTCTATGTCTGCTTTTGCATATGGATACTAGCCTACATATTTTTGCATATATGTGCGTCTCATGTGTGACATGTATAAAGGTGTAAGGCAATCTGCTCTTGATTTAAAACCCCATGTTTGTTTCTTATAGTGATAAAGTATTGTCTTGGGCTATGTGAGTATGTATATACAGTCTGTGTGTGTACACTATGGTGATAAAGTAGTGCCTGGGCCAATGGAAATTACCCTCATCCATCTCCTACAGTGCGATGGGTACCTGTCATTGACATAATGCATTCCCTAGCCCCTTAACCATCACAACTAAATGCCTAAATAAACCCTCACCCTAACCACAACCTAATTCTAACCCTAAGACCAAGTCTTATCCCTCAAACAGCCCTTTAACCTTGTGGGGTCTAACATTTTTGTCCCCACAAGGCTGTGCAGACCCCACAAGTATACTGTATTCTCTGGTTTTTGGACCCCACAAATATAGTAAAACAGGTAATACACACACACACACACACACACACACACACACACGTTAAACTAGCTCAGAGAAAATTACTGTAAATGTCAAAAACAATAAATGATATAATATAAATATAAATATAATTAAAAAATGGTGTGAACAAATGCAAGGTCATGCAGGACATTTATTTTTTAATTCACAGGGCAACTATTTTAGTTTTTTTGGGGGGGGACATTTTTAGGCCTTTATTTGTGACAGGACAGCTTAGACATGAAAGGGGAGAGAGAGAGGGGGAATGACATGCAGCAAAGGGGAGCAGGTCGGAACTGAACCCGTAGCCTCTGCGTCGAGGACTGAGCCTCTGTATATGGCCGCACGCTCTACCAAGTGAGCTACCCAGGCGCCCAACTATTTTTGTTTTTGAAAAATTTGTTTGTGTATTAAAAATATAAAGAGTAAACCATTGATTTTTATTATCAATTAATCTATTGAATATTTGCTTGATTAATCACTTAAAGGAACACGCCGACTTATTGGGAATTTAGCTTATTCACCGTAACCCCCAGAGTTAGACAAGTCCATACATACCCTTCTCATCTCCGTGCGTGCTGTAACGCTGTCTGATGGTTCCAGCATTAGCTTAGCCTAGCACAGATCCAGCAGGTAACTGGTTCCAGCTAGCCTACTGCTCCAAATTGTGACAAAAGTGACAAAATAACGCCAACATGTTCCTATTTACATGTTGTGACCTGTAGAGTCACAGCGTGTACAAAAAACAACGTAACATGAGACACAGCCATCTTCTAACAGCAAACAAACTGGGAACTATATTCTCAGACAGGCTTGCTGCGAGCATATCACTCCGCCCAAGTACTATATTCTTCCGCCTGAGAATATAGTTCCCGGTTTGTTTACAGTTAAAAGACGGCTGTGTCTCATGTTACGTTGTTTTTTGTACACCCTGTGACTATACAAATCACAACATGTAAATAGGAACATGTTGGCGTTATTTTGTCACTTATTTGGAGCAGTAGGATTACTGGAACCAGTTACCTGATGTTCTGTGCTGGCCTGATGCCGCTGGAGCCGTCAGACAGCGTTACAGCATGCACGGAGATGAGAAGGGTATGTATCAACTTGTCTAACTCTGGGGGTTATGGTGAATAAGCTAAATTCCCAATAAGTCGGCGTGTTCCTTTAATAAAAAAAACTCCAGAAAATAGTGAGTCCAAGGTAACATATCTTGTTTTGGACAACCAACAGTCCAAACCAGAATATATGTCGGTTATGAAGAAAAAGAAACCCCCAAATTATTCCCATTTGAGAAACTAGAACCTTTGAAATTTTGTTTAACAAATTATTTAAACAAATATCCAAATAGTGTCCAATTATTTGCCACATCATTTTCTGTTGATGGACTAATTGTTGCAGCTCTTAGACAGTTACTATTGGGTGAACCATTCCCTTGAGTGGCACAACTGCTTAACTGTTTTAAGTTCATGTTTTATTCATAAAAATAGTTACAGTCCTTTAAAATTGTCCTCAATTTGTCCCTAAATTATCGACAGTCAGTGAAATACTTTCTTTTTACTTCTCAGATGAACCACAGGCCTGTTTGTTTTCTATTTTTTTTTAACAAAAATAGGGCCTTCATGATTGTGTAAATATGGAGCTCAGCAACAGTTCATTATTCATTCACTATGTGTGTTGTCTATAGAAACACTACCCCACTTATAATTCATATTATTCAATAATTCACTCATTTAATCCCACTTATTTATTAAACTCCACAGAACAAATATAACAAATACAACTAACCTCTTACTGATTGTTACCCTGGGAGAGACAGTCGCATCAGCACCACCCACACAACACCCCCCCCCCACACACACACACACACACACAAACAAACACACACACCCACACACACAAAGTTAATTAGTGAAACTCCATGGATGATATTTTTGTCTCAGAAACAAACCATGAGCCCCAGGGAAAAGACGAAAAAGAAAGACGAGGAGAGAAAGAGATGAGAGAGAGCAATGAGAAAATAGATGCAGACCAAGACAAACAAAAAAGGAACAAGAAGGAAAGATGCACGAGGAGCAGGAAAGAGGAAAAACAATCAAAAAAAGGAGGAGGAAGATTGCAGAAGTAGGAAATGTAAGAGGCGCAGCATTATTCAATTTGCTGTTACACTGGATATCTTTAGCTAATGATTCAGTGCAGAGTTTAATCAGGACAAGTTTGCCTATGTAACATTTAGCATTACGGTAGTTTAGTATGTGGTGTGTGTGTGTGTGTATATATATATATATATATAAAAATGTAAATTATACAACAAGTTGATCCGACCAGGCAATCTGATTGGTCAACTAATCACTTAGAACATGCTCAAATCAGCATGAAAGCATAAACAGAGCCATTTGAGCACACTAGGCTCATCACTTAAAATATCACTCTGCCATCTCCATGTCAATGAAAATGAATCAGGAACCACAGTGGAACACACCGAAACTCTCCCAACATATTTATATAATGTTATTCATAGGGTTAAAAAAAGTGTTTATATGTGCGGTACTTATTCAGTTTGGGAAATCCCACGATTTCTGCAAAGCTAACATTAGCTCAAGTTGGCTGGCTGACTAAACTGGGAGGGACTAGAACTCTTCTCTGTTGCTTTTTTATTTTGAGAGTGAATTGCCCTACAACATGAATACATTTTGATTATAACTTTTATTTTGTTGGTAACCGTCATAAACGTTTAATCACATTTGGTCCAATTACCCTTTTGTTCAGTTTTTTTTGTGTTCAGAACGCCAGCGTCTCTTACGCTACAGAAAAGAAATCCAAATTAAAAACCTCAACTCGTCCTACTAGTACACTTTTTAGGTGGGTATTCCATGTTTTTTAAAAGTTGACCATTAAAATAAACTGGCCAGGCACTTTTTTTGTTTCTGACACTTTTTGTGATATTGTAAGAAAAACAAAACACATACTGTAGAAACCCAAACATTAGCTTATCGCTGCCTTTTCAAGCCCTGGTCATTAGCGTGTGGGTGCGCGCAGGCATGCGTGCGGGCGTGCGTGCGTGCGTGAGAGCTGTAGACCCAAAGACATGTCTGGAGTTTTGTTCTAACACATGCAGACACCTCAGCAATGATCTCAACTTCTCTTTAAGGCGGCAGAAAAATACTAATTTGAAGTATCAAACATATATGCTATTTCATCTGCAGAAGCAAGCCGCAATGTCTCCATGGTGTCACATGGGTTCATTAATGAGGCAGACACAAGATGGGCAGAAAGGAACAAGTTGAAATTAAAGAATATCCAACCCACCAACTACACCATGAAGAAATTCAGTGTGTAATCTTTAAAAGCATAACCAATGCTGGAAAACTTTATTAAATTAAAATAAAAAAAAACTGCTTGAGCCACATAGCAACAAATATGGCCTTGCTATCTTGCACATTGGTTTTATGTTTTATGAGTCCATCACTCAAAAAAGGCAGCTACAAAAAGGGGGCATCGCTTGAGGAAGAGATGGAGACACACAGAAAGAGAGGCTAGAGCAACCAGAGAGAGAAACAGGGAGTGAAAGACAAAGAGACAATCAAAGAATGAAAACACACAAGTCAACAACAGCAGGTGACTGCCTGAAGGCTAGCTTCTACCAGCAGCTTCAAACAGCATGATGGAAATATGACACACTCGCACTCACATACACAGTCATTGGGAGGGTTGAGTATATACACCTTTCACTTGCAGTGGTCAGACAAATAACCCTTCAGTCTCAAGAGTCACAGCTTCCATCCTCTTCCAGAAAATAAGGCTATACATCTCTCTCTCTGCCTTTCTCGACATAATGAAACTACCTACCAGAAGAAGCGTTCACACATACAAAGCTCTCAAAGTGGTTTTGTTGAGGTATGCAGAAGTCTATTCAATCAGAAATGATAGTCAATTGATAATTCATAATGCTAAGTTATTGGTTACTTTTCACAGTATAGGGTTCCTAGAAATAGAAAACACTGGGAAGCCTGTCAGCATTGCAACCAGTGTGTGTGTGTGTGTGTGTGTGTGTGTGTGTGTGTGTGTGTGTGTGTGTGTGTGTGTGTGTGTGTGTGTGTGTGTGTGTGTGTGTGTGTGTGTGTGTGTGTGTGTGTGTGTGTGTACACACAGTACTTGAAGAGCATTTTTTTCTGCTCAATGGAGCACACACACACACACCAGCTGTACAAGACCCTGAGGTAGCTGCCCTGGCTAACCCTGTCATCACCAGGAATGTTGGGGAAATGTGTGTGTGTGTGTGTGTGTGTGTGTGACATGTATGTGTGTGTGTGTCACATGTGTGACGTGTGTGTGTGTGAGTGTGTATTATTGATCCACAGATCCCCAGACAAATAGGATATTAATGGTGACCTCTATAGAAAAGGAGACAAGGAAAGAGAAAAATAGTGCTTTGGTGATAAAATAGGGATATGTATGGCGAAGGAGATACAGCTTGATGATAGATGAGAGGTTTAGATACACACACCTAATATTTATAAGTTAAATCACAGTACGATTGGTATTAAGTGCCATTCCTGCTCCATAACTTCACAATGTCATGTGTTCAGTTTACTATGAAATTTAAATGCAGACTATATGTACAGTTAGGAAACAGAAACAATGCTGTGCACAATTAAATATCAATGTGCAACATCGCAACAATTGTTTCATCAAGCTTATACCTAACACGCAACAAGATTACAAGGAATTTACATTTACGTTTCATGCATTTCCAACTTTACAAATATGAACGATATTCATAGTAGTGAATTTAAGTGGAAAAAATAACCATCAGCATCAAAACAATTTTAGATTAAAAAGGGTTACAGAACTGTATTTGCTGCATTCTGCCTATGTAGCATCTAAAATATTCACAGTGCCTAAAAGACAACAATATATAAAGCAGGAAAGAAGAAGGCTAAGATAAGATTAGTGGTGGTACATGTAGGTATGGGGGCTACAATTGTAAATTAATTATACAATTGTGGAAAAAATACTTCAAAAACTACTTTTTGGTCCCCTCCTAACCTCTCCCCGGTCACGTTCCTTCTCTCCCATTCCTCCTTCCTAAAACCACTCATCTTACATTTCTCTCATCTTCTTCATTCCTTCACTCTCCTCTCCCGATCCCCCTTTCCTCTGCTCTTCATCAGCTCATTGCCCATTACTTCAGAGAGGTGTAGGCCTACAGTAAGTACTATCTGATGGAATAACCATGGGATGATGAAAGGATGAGGAGTAAAAAGGAAGTGGGGGAGGGAGGGGTGGAGGCAGAAAAAAAGGTGTGGTGAGCAGAGATTGTGATGTGGAATCACAGATCAAAAACCTCTAATCTCTGAAATGTCAGCTAACGGGGGGGGGGGGAACCCACCCACTGACACAGAGAGGGGGAGCGCTATTTTCATACTGACAGTTAGGGGATTTTATACCGCAGGTGTAGACCGGGTTTTAATGAAGTCCAGAGATACACACATTTTAATAGTGTTTTTCAATCAGGCATGAGGCAAGCAAAGATGAGTATCTGTCTTAGTCTAACTGCACAATTTCTGACACAGATTTGACTGAATTTGGGGAATTGATGCATCTCACCACTGCACCTAGCATGTTCAATTGCCTTGGCAGAGGTTATCCTGGTTGTTTGCCCATCTGTTATAGCTGAAAGAAGGATGCTAATTTCAGGTCAACAACAAGGTTGCATATTTGCTAGTGGTTGGCCATAGGGGAATGGGTTACTTGTATGTTATTTTCTCCTTCCTTCTCCTCTTCCTCCTACTCCCTCATCTACAATCCTCACCCCCATCTTCTTCTTTCCCTTGTCCTCTTCCTCTCTGCCCTGCTCCTCTCTTTCTCATCCCTGGCAGAAATAGTCTGTGTTCCCTCACCTGTGAAACTAGGAGATGTCCTTGACTAGCAAGGACAATACTGCAGTGTGTGTGTGTGTGTGTGTGTGTGTGTGTGTGTGTGTGTGTGTGTGTGTGTGTGTGTGTGTGTGTGTGTGTGTGTGTGTGTGTGAGCATGCGCGCATTGGTTGCATTAAATCGCTTAATCGTTTTAAGTTAGATAGAGACAAATATGTGTTATATACTATTTTTTATGAAGTGCTCTAGAAAAAAACACAAACACACAGACACACATCTTGCTTGTCCAGACCATTCATCAACTTATCACCTTTAATCACAACATGTGCATCAATGCACATCGTTGACACGATCATTTTTAGAAAATAGCTGGAAGTAAAAAATTGTGTCATAAGATTATAAAGAGCAGTTATTATTTGTCACTTAAATTTTACCTGGAATGTACAGGTTAGCTTGTTTGATTTTTTTACATCTTTGTGGCCCATTCAGATATTCACTGTCTGTCTTCAGTTATTCTTACATGGCTCCGCCTGCCTAAACATTGTTCTCCATTTGCCTGCATATGTAAAACCAGCAGCAACTTAATTTCCTTTGATGAGAAAAGCCTTATGAAGTACACATACGACAGACTGGAATAAAAGTTAACAAGTATAGAAGCAAAACAGCAAGGGTTTAACTGTTGGATATTATCAAAAATGGATGCAGACACTGAATTTGGACCCTTGCAACCTTGCAACAAAGACAATCAAAGTCAGGTTGGACTAAATCAAATAAACACAGTGTGACAACGACAAATACAGAACCAGTTTGTGCTATTATCATTAAAATACAGACTGAAAATGGAGCCAAATACCTTTAAGAGAGAAGAGCTGTATGAAAACTACTTCACAAAATACATTTTTAGACTAATAAACCTGAA